>NW_020213872.1:3411-100663 GCF_003070985.1 Temnothorax curvispinosus | reverse complement strand
TACACGCTCCTTTACAGGCGGTTCGATATTAGCTCCCGTTATCAAAACTCACGTCTCTTCGTTCCGCCTATGCGCAAAGGGATAAAGTTCAAACTTAATTGCGCCGCTAATGCGCGATCTAAATGCATGCGTGACGCGAGCAACGAGAGACTGCCTTTTTTTCTTGCCCTGTATAAAGCTTGTGGCATATTTTTAACTTAGGTCGGAAGTTTCTCTCTTTTTCTCACGGCCGGTAGAAAAGAGATATCTTTGCGAACTTTAATTAATATTGCCGTTACGGTACACCTTTGCATTTTTCTCTTGGAGTGCAATTTTAACTTGACGGCGCAATTTAATGGATGTAAATGTCACGAGAGCGTAATCATTATTCGTAATTATTTAAATGGGAGAGGGCGTAAGCGCGTGAATTAATATTTTTCCTACTAGATAAAATGTCGCGTCGAATCAACTTTTGGGCCAACCTTTAACTCCCACCCAGTTAATACGCGAAAGGTCGAGAGGATTAAACCTAATCGTCCCGCTAATGCACGATCCAAATGGATATTTGTCCCGCGGGTATCCGAAAGAAGACCGCAACAATGCGGGAACGGCAAACAACATTGGATTCCCTGTGTTCCAAATCTCTGTAGTAATTACGCAGCAAATTGTGCCGCCTGTAGCAACGTATACCATTAGCCGCGGCAGAGATTAGACACGTTTGCGTTTTTGTCAAAAGAGCTTAATTAATCGAAATATGAGCAAAGGCAGAGGGATATTTCGCGCGAAAAGTATCTTCGGCAAAAAAAAACGTACGTGATAATGTGATTTAGACGCGTCTATATAACAAGCGTACCTGTTAACGCGCGATAAACGTTGCACAATTTTGAGTATCCCGCAATTTGCATTAAACCATATTCATCCGATGATATTCAAATTTAGTTAAGTCTACTGGCTGATTAATCCAGTACAAGCGCGATGGCGCATATTACCGGGAGACTGTGCTCTCGACTCCAATATTTATTTCTGACGTGAATGAAATAAAACGCGAAGAATTGGGATTAAATGAGATTATAAGTATATAACTGGGCGATCAACGAAACGTCGATTCTTTAATTGCCTGACGTTAATATCGGCTATTGATATCCGGAGATCACGGACGCGATTCTTCAATTAACGAATTATCTAGCTTTACGTCGCGGTTGTAGATCGCAAAAGCACGACCATTGAAGCGCGATCGTTTCGGTAATCTGGCGTTCCAAATGCATATCGATCTCACGAGCGCTGCGACAGGAGATTTACATTTTCTTTGCTCGTCCACCCTCTTCGCCCCCCTCCCACCGATTAAATTACATTACAATGCTCCGGGTCTGTCAAACGGCGGAATAATCCCGCAAATGTTCCTTTATCATTGTCATGAAATTTACCATCGTGAAATATTTCGTGAACGCGAATCCTTATGAATCTTCGGGGGACGGCCTAAACTCCGGCGACATCATTCCTTTGTGCCCTTTTACATTCATTATACAACATGCCGTGGACTAAAGGCAAGGCTAACTGCCACGTTAATTCTCTATCTAAATGCACATTTACTTCATGAATATCGGTCTAATATCGACTGCGAGCGGCAGTCGCGAAATCTGTCGAATCTTCGCGAGTGAAATGTGTACCGCGCTGGCCCGTCTTCGGTCGTCAAATTTTTATAATAGATAGACTATTCAAATTCGCGCACTTGGGTATTTACTTTAATGTCGATAAAACAAGGGACTAAAACCGCGCTCTCTTTTTTACATTATAAAATTCACTAGACTACGACGTCGATAATATTATTGCGCCGAGACAGAGTGAAAAATTGTTCCCCTCCATTAATCGCGTTTGCTTTCTAATTAGCGAGATCGATTATACGTTTACAAGGTTGCCAAGAGTTACGGGCTTGTGCCCTGTCACGCTTGAGAACAACCGAGGGGTCCGAAGGGGTTCGTCTCGTAAAACTTTTAACTTCATCAGCTATCCATTTAAGCAACGTAGTTAGTATATTTTACAAATTGATGCAATTTTCCATGCATCAAACGTTGGATTTCTTTACCTTTGCGCAACTAGCCTCAGTTACGAAAAACAGTGTAAAATGGATGCCAACGAAATATACCACAACTGGATGTAAATAATGGATAAATGATTAAATACTTAAGAGAGGGAGATTACATGCGTGCGCGGTATTAACGGCAATCATATTTTCACAGCGAAAGCGAGGGGATAAGTGCCTCCATTTACCACTGTTTTTCACCAATTCCCGATTGCAATTGGACAGCTGGAAACAAATAGAATCCGGGGGGCTCAGCCAAGTACACCGGTACATTCGGGCAGTTACCGAGTTAATAGTTTGTGGATTTAATCCGGCGAATCCAGTCACCATTATATAATGGCACTGTAGATCGTTCCAGAGAAATGGTTGAATCGAGTGAGAGAGTCCCGGATTAGCGGATGCATCAGTGCTTACAGAGGACCATGATTAATCCAGCCCTATGGCCCGAAAGCCGATGAGTCGATGGCGCGGCCTGCAGGCAGACGAAGCGGAACGCGGAGACGGCGGCGGTGTTTGCGAATTCAGATTGATCTGCGACTGCCAGATGCAACTCCTCTCGACGACGTGTAAATTCGCTTCTCCCGTCGTCGGGGATATAAATCGTCGGTGAAATGAGTCGGCGGGAAATACGGTGGAGAAGTACAACGATCGCGATCCTAAGTGCCAATTAGATGACGCCCCCCCAAGCCCCCCCTCCCCCCCCCCCCCCCCCCCCCCCCCCGCGCCCGGTCTTATTGGAAGAAGATCGGATCAGTGTCGGCGACATTGATCGCTGAATATTGCTGAATATTACGTATCCGCGTTGAACGTTATCATAATGAAGAACCATTACCCCTTCATTAAGGAGTAAAACGATGAATGAGCAATGAGCGTATCGTATATCTTATATTCAGGCACATCTCGATTTCATTTCAAGTATTATTCCAAGTTCTAGTTCGCGCAAGATACCGCGCGCCGTTAAATTCGCCGATAATTAACGTACCGTTATTATTAATGAACCAAGTTACATTGTCTCACACTTAGCTGTGCCAGAGGCGGCGCAATTAGTTCGTTATCAATGTTATCATCTAGTTGTTTTAATTATTGAAATTGACTTGTGTCACGACGCGAAGCTGTCTCGCCATATTTACGTTTACAAAGACAGTCGTGCGCGCTTCAGCTCATAATTAGAACTGAATCACAGATAACGATCGAAAGGAACGACGCGACGCGACGGTAGGAACCAAACGGTAATCGGCTATTCGACTTTAAGCCCAGTCGGGCATTAATTAACGAGTCGCAGCTATTCGAGTCGAGGAGCCGAATGCGCGGACCGAAACTTTACAATTAAAATCTAAAGCGGAACCTTTAGCTCTCGGTCGAAACTATAATCTTGAGAGGACTATGCTCAATCACTCGGTCAACCTATTATTATATCCCGGGGCCATAACTTAGTCCTGCTTTCATGAACACCTATTATAGCGTTGCTATACTGAATGTCCCAATTCCGTCGCGCGACCTGTCGAATGCATGATTGACCGAGAAGATGTAATTGTTTCAAAAGCAAGACTAATAATGCAGCTTCTACTAATTAAACTTTCAAATGATTAGCGAAACAGGTCTCGAGGGATTAAATAGATCATAGATCATATAGATTATAGGTCATCTTTCGATGAAAACGGAGTTCATTCCTTTATTACGAGAACCGCAACGGGCGCTTAATGCATTCGGCTACAATTACCATTCACCGTCACACGTTATTTTCATCGTATACCAGTGGGCGTAAGCAGTGAGATATCCGTCCGTTCGCGATCAATGACGGAGAACATTTGACATCCGGTACGCCTGACGTGACTGACGAAAAGCTCGTGGCCGAATATCGCGTCACCTGGGGAAGTAAAAGGGTTAATGCCCGCGGCGGCGCGTATCACGCGTAAACCGGGAGAGCCTGGAGAGGCGCCGTTATCTCTCTCGCATCGTGACGATTCGAGCTTTCCGGCATAGTTGCAGGCTGTTATCCGTCATCTTAATGCATAGCCGGAACACCGAGCGACGCACCGCTGGCTTATAAACGGCGCGATTATTCCGCCCTATTCCTATCCATCGGGCTCCCCCATCTTCGTATGACCAACACCACGTCGTCGTCCCCACGTAAGCAATGTCGGCCGTGGACGGGTCCGCGTGGTCTCTATATAAATGCATCGATTTGAATTTCATGTCGGGGCGAGCCCCGGCGAAGGATGAATAGTTTTCAATACCTTTCCTCTTGTCGATCCTTCGCGATTCCAGTACGCCGTTCATCGCGTATAAATCTTCCCTCGCTCTCGCAGATGCTCGCTATTCTTCGAATTTCGTAGTAACTGTGTTTCCGCGAGGAGCTGCACGCTAATATATATGTAACTTATTTGAAAATATATATATTTGAACGATTGATTTAACAATTGATCGTTGAGAAAAGCTCTATCTACACAATACAACTTGTGGACCAAGAATGATGACTATTATTATGCTAATGTTTTATATGATCGACAATTAGAAGCCAAATAACCTCTATCGTCCCTTAATTAAACAGCCCTCAATTAATTCTCGATTGATGGAATGTAATTCAAACGTTGTGGAAGCCACAGTGCGAATGGCAGATCAGTACTCAATTGCAATTCGGGCAGCCTCGTGCATGAAACACAGTTGTTACAATATTGCTTCTAATTGATCAAAAAAATAAAAGATTTGCAAAATAATAATATTTATAGAAAAAAAATGCTATGTATGTAACGATAGAATTTCTTGTATGTAAAAATAATTTACAATTAGATTAAGATACAATGTTAAGTGCCAGACATTATTGTTATGATACGAATAGCCAATTCAATATTTATTTGTACGTAATAACTGCATGTCATTTTTAAATCCAAAAGATATAAAATATTATACTAAAAGCAACACCGCAAATGATCATAATGATATCATAAATATCGTTACGCGAATGTAATGCGTAATAAGCGCGTTTGGTATAAAATTAAACATGTAATGAGCTTATGCCCCAAATATCAAGCTTGTGGCTTTCATACATACATCTTACATGCCGCGGACATTAACGAGCTCTTCAAATTGTGTAATTAAATTGAGTAATTAAATCGTATAATATACTTACAAATAAAATTTATTTATATTTTATATTTATGTATACAAGGTGTCCCATTTTAAATAATGCATTTTAATATCTCTTCTGTAACTCGTCATAAACAAAAATGCTTCAGACAAAAGTTATTTGGTTTGAAGGGGGACACATGATTCTGATGTAAGTCAAAAATGTCGTAGATGTTTTCATCGTTTTCAAAAAATTTCAAAGGCGACTAATTTCTTAAATAAAACTTGATTTTTTCCTTGAGATAAAAGTTATAGATCTTGTCGAGACATTTTCAAAACATTATAATAAAGCTCTCCTTCGTTAAGAATTTCCTGAGATATTTTAAATTTTGTCATAATATTTTTCACGAAAAAGAGCTTCATTATAGTGTTTTGGAAACGTCTCGACGAGATCTGCAACTTTCACCCCAAAAGAATCATATTTTGTTAAGGGTGTCCTCCGATGCATCATTGAGAAGTTATGCGCCCTTGTTCGATCACCTGAATGGAGTACGTCACTCCAGTCAACACTAGGGAGGAGTTAATTGAAAGGATCATGGGAGCTTTTGATCAAATCAGGAACAATATTGAAATGTTCCAAGCAGTAAGAAATGCAATGCTACACAGATATGATAAATGTAATCAAGTCTGCAAGGCAGACACTTTGAGCATCTCCTGTAATAAGATATACAAATAAAATTTAAAAAATCAACAAAAAATTGTTAGACATCACGCGCAATACTATCGTGGAAATTGCTTACTTCACCAGGCGATACGAATAAAAATAAAAAAAAGATTTTTAAAATTAATTTTTATATATAAGATATAAATACATTTTATATGTATTCTTGTATAAGACTTCACAGTTAGAATGTAGTAAAAGTGTAGTAAAAATAATCTAATGTGCCAAGTGCTTTCAACAAGACTTTGTCAAAGCATTCTTTTTCGTCAACATTTTTCAGCAATTATAATTCATTGGTGCAGCTAACATAAATAGCATTTAATGTAAACAAAGTAGCCGAGCACTTTCATTACAGTTCACAAAGTTAATGCCCTATTGTTTGAGACGCTTTTTCGTTTACACTGCAACGGCACCCTTTTCTGCGCGACTTTCTTATTGGTCGCGCTTTCCTACTGTCTCGAATACCAAACAAATATATGCTCAGAAAAATCTCTCGCACACCAGCTTATTTATAACCTAACTTCGCGCGCGCACACCAACCAGAAAACGAATAAAAATGTAACCATTTATTCTAATGAGAGTTTATGCGCGAACTTTGCATGACAGTTGCAGCAAATTCGTGAAAAGCTAGAGCTGTGCGTATGTGTTGAGAAAAATCTGCGTGATTATTTTGGGCGCACTTATTTGACGAACAGAATTTTGCATCGATACAAAATCAATTTACGGTTATGAGGCAAAAATAGATATTTGTTATCTTAATGCAAAAAATTTGCATTAGAATTTTTGTCGGTATTATTCGATTAATATCATTAATCATTCGAGTATATATTTACAGTTCTATTACATATTAATCGGGGACAGAGGAAAGGCTGATGAGCAACCGATCCCTCAAGTCGGGAACTTTATCAAATTCCTCCTTGAGACGCCGTTCTTCCTTCACGCGGTTTTCATTCCCTAATTAGTACTTCGCGAAAGCCATTACCTACATAACATTGTCACTAAACCCACTTTAGCTGACGACAGCTGAACCGGAATTGCGAATAAAGACCGAATAAGATCGTTCCAGCTTGTACCCCGATGAGTATTCATTTTTATACCTCTCTACGTAATTTTACTAATTAATTAACTAATTGCTTCGGCTACGCAGAAGGATTCTTCAGGCCGCCGTCTGAAGTGCGGCGGCGTAAAGAGCGCCGGGGAGAGATAGAAATTCATTAAATTTTTTTTCGTGGTTTGCCAACGAGGTCAATGGGTTAAACAACTCGACCCATTGTATAGTTATTCCCGGATTCTCTTTTATTCCAGAATATTTCTATGAGTGATGGTTTTAATCTCGTAATATATCGTATCTCTTATATGCTATAAAATCTGCTAGTACCAACGACATGTAAAATTAATAGTATAACACACTAATTATACAACTATTGAGATTATTATAAATTATTTTATTGTAATTTTAGACGCATTAATGTAATTATATATGTAAAATATACAGCTTCTTATTTTATTCTTATTTTATTATTCTCAACCTGATCTGACATGACGGAACTATCTCAGACAATATATAAAAATAATGAAAATATGAAAGATATATTGTCGGTTATACGTATAACGACGGTGTATTTGCATTATTTTAAGATTTTGACCGCTACTTCCTAACATGCATCGGTAATACTTTTGCATTAATATTGCAAAACTGTCGCGTCACTTAAAGTGACTTAGCGCCATTTAGATACTTCTTATCACGAGGGGGGCATTCGCGGTAACTGTGAAATGGCCGCGCGGAATTTCGCAGCCAGTTCCTAACTACTTATTCATGAATTATTCTCATAAGTACGCTATAAAAACACATTTTATGATCCCTCAAAGCAAAACTTGAGGTATAAGAATACATCATGGCTGATAAATAGATTGTCTGATAAACAGTTTAAAACGTTAAACAGTAACACTGCGATGAAAAAAGATGTTATTATTATTTCCTAATTTATAGATATTTGTATCTCGATTTCTAAAAATGAAATACTATTAAAATTGAAATATTTATTAAGGTTTTTATGGCAAGCGTGTTGATTCATTTATAAGAAAAATAAATTGGATCAAAGTAGAATTAATTTCTTGTTAATAAGAATCTAGATTTATTATAAAAAAAGCTTTAACTACATATATGTGTATTTAATGTTAATTATATAAACAATATGAAAAAGAGAAATGGTTTTTAGAGAATTTTGTTAAATGCGGCAAAAATATTGCGGCAGGTTTAATTGGCACATTGATAATGTGACACACTTTAATGAAGAGTTGATTAGCGCTTAAACGTATACGTATAAAAATTCGAATTACCTTGTATCCGGCGAGATCCTGAACTACACAGGAGAGAATGGCTTCCCTTCCCACCGGCGCAGTTACATTGGTTATTGGCTCTTTGAATTTAGGATCTAAAAGGAAAGATAAAATTGCATTGTTGTAAAGAAGTTTGTATAATCGACGCATCATGATAAAAGAATTTGTTTACCCTCAAAATAATCAAATGAAATAATATAAATATTTGAAAATACTTCAAACATGTCGGTACATTAATTATGTATATTAATTAATTACAAATATACACTGTTTCTATAAATAGTGCGTCGTTTTTATAAATATCGATGACATTTTATTTGGATTTGCCTAGATTTTCTATTTAAAACGAGTAAACTGATCTATTTATTTACTGTTTAAGTTAAAAATTCAAATTAAATAAATTATCTTACTATTGATTAACATCAAAGTTAAATATATTTGTTGCTGTCGTTGCTTTATTATAAATAATTTCTATTAGAAAAGATAATTTTATTATCTTACTTATTTGAAATACTTCTTATACTCAGAAAACATTTAATTAAGTTAACTTTTAAGTGATGCTATTGTCACATTTGGCCTTATTTCTTTAAATATCTATTTATTTATGTTTGATTTAAAAATTCAAATTAAATAAATTCCCTCGCTTATTGATTAACATCAAAGTTAAATATATTTCATGCTTCATTAAACAGATTCAATTAAAAAGGATAATTTTGTTATATTACCTTTCTTGTTTGAGAAAAATACCTCTTATATTCAGGAAACATTCAATTAAATTAACTTTTAAATGACGCTATTTGTCACATTTAGCTTTATTTTACTTTAACGTTTTTCAATGTTTATTGTTATTATATATACGATTAAAACGTAGATATACATACAATTTGAACAAAACATTGTATCAATAGTGAAGACGCTAATATTATATGGTAGACGCGCGGAAAAATTATATCCAGTGATATAAAATATGATATGGGGCGGCAAAAGGGCGTCGGGCAGAAAAATTGCCAGCAGCACAGCGTGAAAGATAAATGCGCGTTTGGATTGCCCGTTACAGATTTATTTCCCAGCAATTTAATGCGATATTATTGGACGCACTCGATGTGGCGCGCAATGCGATCAGTTTGTGCGCGCCCCGGCTATATCCGCCTATATCAATAAGGAGTGAATATCGTCGAGTTGCGAATCATAATATGACTGTTGGAACGTGGAATAAGGAAGACAGATGTCGTGTTTGCGGAAACGAGACGAGCAACGGAGGCTGGGCGCAAGCCCGAGATGCAAGTTAGTCATAGACAATTTGGTAACGTTTTGGACGTTAGCTAGCCGACCTCCTGTCAAACGGACATTGACCACCTACTATTGACCATTTGTAATCGAACGTAAGCATATACGCGCGTAGAATACAATCCGCAATGTACAGTTTATGACAATGACCTACACAAATTTCAATTACGAGTCTTGTGTGAACCGGACCACGTGTTATATCAATAAGAATTTCCGCAGTGCGATAACGCACGAAATTGAATTCGATGGCAAATTGTATAAAGTACAAATTGATTTTTATTCGGATCGATAAGTTTTATTATATCATCGTTATTGAAGCGAAATAAATTGGTTAACTTGAATGTACGCGTGTAATCGCGGGGAAAAAAATTAAATTAAATTTGTCGGCGCCGGTGTATCTTTAACCAAATGTGAAATGTACGTAACGGGAAAGAGGTAGGTGCACGGCGCGCAAAAAGAGCGATCAGCGTAAATGTATTCGATTAAAATTCGACAAAGTGTACGGTATTTCAGTACGTGTGTACATCCCATATGTCGCTCTTCCGGCAATAGATTGTAAATAAAATACAAGCTCCTGTGCCGTCACAAAAGTGTCATCTGTTTTTCCGTTGACGATAACGCGTAAATGTCAGCATCGATCACCGGCCAAGGATATCCCCGACCGCCGGTATCGCCGATACGAAATTATTCTGGCGACTGCATTACGATATTGTCCATCAAATCTCGCTCTGGTCAACGCGCAAACGGCGCGGGCGAGCGCGCCCACCGCGCTCGCGTGGTTCAACGAACGGCCAACGTGGCTTCTGCCACGAGAGCGAGAGACCCATTAAAAGGTCAACATCCATCAAGGGCCAAAAATGCCCCACGGAGATTGTTTGCGAGGGCCGTGAAGCGGAGCGGGGAAGCGCGAGCGGGGGGTGTAAAACCGGCGCGAACATAATCGTTAGATGGCTCCGTAATGGGAGCATAAGGGAACTATAATTCCGATGGAGAGAGAGAGAGAGAGTTTCTCGTCCATCGACGGCCCACGAGCCCGTGGTGTGGCCCTCACGGGAAATTCGGCCGACGCGGCGCTAGGAACCTTCGCTTCGGCGCGGGCATTGATGGATCGGACTTACCCGCAGAATGGCCGTCCCGGGGTCCGAAGTGTTCCGGCGAGAACTGCGAGGAGAGAGCGAACCCGGCGAGCGAATCCTTTTTTCTGGTGAACAAGAAGAGCGCGGCGCGGCGGAACGGCTTCTGAATGACATACGACTCTCACCGTCCGTCCCGTACTCTTTATTCGCGAGAATGTGCGAGAGGATAGGCGCGCGGGTTCGACTTTCACCCGCATCAGACCTCTTCATCCGCGTGATCAATTGGATGAAATTGCGCGGACCGAAAGAGGAGACCACAACAAAAAACGAGTATGCATATGACGGATCGTTTTCTAAGCGTAGACGGAATATACTATCGTGTGTTCTTATACTCCGGGAAACAACTCGCTGTTTAATCAAGAAGCTCTCGGCTAAGAGCGAAGTAACTAATAGCCGCGAACACAGAGAATGTAATCGATCGTCCCGGAGAAGACGGCGACAGTAAACGCGATTTATTCTTGCGTTTTAAGATTCGCAGTGTAATCGAAGTATGGAAAAACCTGCGGGGTTTCGCTTCATCATATTTAACTTCGTCGCGATTTATCCTCAGGTTTGCGTTATATAAAATCGTGCACTCTATTTACGACGTTCATTGTATTTGCATCAAACGATAACGTAATTGCAACGACTTGGAGTAAACGCTACCACCGCTGTAAATGTCACCAAAAGCATTATCCGCGATATTTTTCCCCGATTAACTTTGGAGCTAAGACAAAAAATGCGTTCCCCGACATCGACGATTCAGAAGTAACGTGGGCCTGCATTTTTCACGATCCTTACCCGCGCTACTTCCCGCATATTGTCGCCCGGCATGGCATTTTAAGTTATAGCCGGCGAAGCGTATGTAAGTAATCCAATAGTCGGGCATTTCGAAAAAAAAGGCGAGCAAGAAGAGTGGCGAGCACGCGAGAGTTAGGGCACGAGTGGGTGGAGGGCGATAAAAAATATCACGAGCGTGTTCGCCGATGCACATCGTCACTAATGCACTTTATGGGACGAACGTCAAAATATCAACGTCCGGATTTCGAGCACGAGAACCGGCTGCATTAAAAAGAAAAAAAAAATTCCGGTCGTTCCCGCGACACTCACGATTCGAAATAAGTTTTCATTTATGATCTCATTCATATCTGTATACGACCGCTGACACAATTCGGGAAAATAGTATAAGCGCGTATATCATTGCGAGAGAAATATGTTTTCGATACGCGCGGGTGGTATAGAAATGATATATGACGTACAATAAAACGACGTATAATTAATAAAAGCCAGAGACTAAAGATAGAAGGTAAAGGGTTAAGGCTTCTCGTTATCAGCAAAGTGATATTTATGTAATTAATCTCCTAGCGGTATCTTCACCGTTGTATTAATAATTCTATATCCGTAAATAAACCGCAACCTTGTCTATTGCGATCGCTCGTGAAAAGCCGGCATAGCCGGTAACCAGTGAACCGCGTTGAAACACCTCCGCAACGTGGCATTTCTCACCTCGGCGACTACGCTTCTCTCGATTTTCGTCGCTTCGGCTTCCGAAGTGGAAACGCGCTCGAAGCGAGGTCAAACGGAAGAATACACGAGAGACGAAGGATCGTGGTTCTCCGTGGGCGAAAAGAATTCAGAACACCGGAAGTCTTGTAGACACTCCTCCGCATGATACCGAAGGATTATATTATCGTCGCGGGGATGGGAAATCGCGCAGTTTCTAAGTATCTAAGTCGTCGCGCGGTTACGACACACACGCGGAATGACGAGAATTCCCATCTGTAGAGTTCGACAACGCGCTCGCATGTTCCTATTTATGGATCTTCTCTGGCATTTATGGCAGTCGCTGGCAAATACGCGCGTCGCGAAATCCTCGAAGCGCGAGATGCTTTATGTACGCGCGTTTCTCTCCCCTTTTTCACTTTGTTTGTCGTACTTCGGATTCTTGAAAGCTCGCCTCTTTTGTGACTTGCCTCGCGTAGCCCTTCCTTCCCCCTCGCTCGACCTCCTCACCCAGGTCGACCTCCGCTCTCATTATCCGACCCGTCGCGACTTATTTGAGTTGATTCGTGCTATCCTGCCACTTCCTGCATTCCGTGTGCATGCCCTTTGATTCTGGTTCGCTGTCCGTTATTCGGAAATACCGGTAGCGCGTTGAGAATTATTTACTTTCATCTTTCTGCTCCCGTTTCGATCATTTACATTATTTACAAGGCTATATTTACCATTTCTTATCATTCTTACCGGATAATAAGCAATCGTTTACAATCTAGCGATTATATACTTGAGTATTATTGCGAATATAAATATTACATGAGGTAAATAAATTTTTAAATCTTATTTATAACTAGACGCGTCTCGGTTGAGTAATATCGACGCCCGGAGCCTAATAAGAAATTTACTCGCCCCCTTTCTCATCGCAACGGCAAGCTCTCATTTCTTCATTCTCCGTCTTTATTCCTAGGTAGAACATTCCCTTCCTTTTATGCATCGTCTAATTCAGCACTTGGACTTCGTTTTTCCCTCTCGTCGTTCTTCCCTTTCGCACCGCGCCACCACGTCTCTCATCATTTCCCGTCCCCTTCTCATTTTCTCAAGACTCAGCGCGGCCTCCGCGCGTCTCTCGGTCCCGCTTCCTACTCGTTCTCATTTTCATCCCTCTCTCGCGCTCGCAGAATTTCGCGGCTCCTCGTGAACCCACGTGGTACAAGGCGTATAGCATAATAACGAGCCATGAACAGCGCAACGCGTCGGCCGCTTTATTTCACCATTTCTGGAGTCTGAAATATCTCGCTCCTCTGAAATCACTTCGCGCGGGCTAGCAGTAACTTCCCTTCCGCGCGCCCCGGCTCACCCTCTCTCTCTCTCTCTCTCTCTCTCTCTCTCTCTCTCTCTCTCCCTCTCCCTCGTTGCAAACGGCTTAATGTCTGCAACGGTAACTCATTCGAAACTCATTCCTTGCGAGAAATAGTTCGTGAGAATCTACGGGGAAACACGAGAATAGGATCCGTGTCCAATTTGTTGTAATAATAGACCGCGACGCCGACCACGAATTGATGCACCCACGGTCCGCCACGGAGATAAACGATGCCTCGCGACAAAAGAGCTTTCAAGTTTCAGTCATCGTTAATGTTAAATGTTGAGCCACGAAGATCGTTATGCACTCTCCCTCTCCTATCTATTCCGCTAGCATAACAAGACTCGCGGGGAAGCTTCAGTGTATCAATTTGTATATGTATTTAGTAATAAATAGAAAAGTATTTAATTCGCGCAGCGCGGAATAACGAACGGTGACCGCGGGAAATCGTTTTATCCGCGAAGAAAGAGGTCACCGGCGGAACAATTAATTATTCCGGTGTCGTGTCGTACAACGGAGCGGTATGTTTGTACCGCGATATCACTTGTGTCACCGCGTTTCAGGTTTATTGCCACCGGGATGTGTTGGCAAAGAAGCAGCATGTGATACTTGTAACAGATTGCATTTCGTGTCGGGACACACTTTGTTATCTGGGTTTACACTTTCATGCACCAGGAACGACCTCACGTTTCCTACCTCGTGTCGGTCTATTTATTTTGGCCACTTGGGTTTTCAAGGTGCTGTCGACGTGTTCGTGACAGCGGGCTCTTTTCAAGTTCAGCAATCCGGCCTGCGAACTATTGTTGGATAATGTTAGCTGATATATGTAAGGTTGTCTGCGACGGCAAGCGCACGTGGAAAATATTCCCAAAGTATGCGCACAATGCCGCCAGAGATATTTTTATATTATTTAAAACGCCGTTCAACACCCTCTTTCTCGACACACCGTGGAGATCGCGTAGTTTCACGTGATTTATACATCATAACCATTCCGGGAGAGTTAACGCCGAATTTCATAGCAAACTTATTGTTGCACGTTTATAATTTTTTAACGCGTATTTAGAGTAAAACTCTGTGTACTGTGTTACAAAAATATATAATTTATTTTCCGCTAAATAAACTTATAAAGAGAGCTATGCGAATATTAATACGCTTTTGAATAATTTTATCACACTGCTTAATTTTATCACAATGCTTAATTTTATCTTTTTCCAGTGGTAATTAAATGTTAGACGTATGTACATATCATAATATATTTTTATGACGCAAGTTATTTAAAATACCGCCAGGATGACTCACGGAGCATTCAGCATGCCTGATCTTGCATACTTATGCTTGTAATAGCAAATCTAATAAGCACACGCGATAAAGTTTATAAATACATTATCCGAGGCACAAAAATATCGCACTTTATATATTTTGCATTTGATGAATAATGATGGCTCGTGTAAAAATTTAGGTCAGCAATTCGCGCAAATTTATAGAATAAATCGATCTTCGATACTTTCTTTTTCAAAAGACTCCGCGGCAGTAAAAGTCCTTCGTTGAAGAATCGAACGAACGAACAGATTCAAATTAAAGGCTTATTCATTTGATTTAAAATAGTAAGTAAGTTATGAATGTGGAAGTTTTCAATCACTTCGGTACCAATGGATCTTTGTCGTAGAATTACTCGATCGCAAAATATAGACACTACTAGTTTATCATGCATTTGTTTGTTTTAAATGTGAATCAATATTTTGAAGTAAACAATTTAAGCAAGGTTTATACGTTAGCATTTCGTTACTCAATGTTATTATAGAATCTCAATCATATAAAATTGATGCAATTTTCCTAATAGATAATAAATATCGACTTGAAAGAAAACTACGTTACGACGTACATAAAATAAACTGTCAAATAAATGTATTAAAGAGAATTAGGTTACGTTACTTTGGAAGAGAAAAAGAGAGAGAGAGAGGGAAAGGGGGAGGATTCTATTTTTTTATTTCTTTTGTCTTTCCCTCCGCGGTCTTGAGAGATGAGGAATCTTAGTTCGCTCGCACGATTCAATTACTCACGGGTTCAAAAGCTGGCAAGGGTGCATGCCACCGAAAAAAGATTACCCACGAACAATAAAAATACCACATCGAGAGATCCATAACCCGGCCTCGGCGAGACCGGTATTCCACTGTCGACGATTCGCATTTCTGAGAGAGAGAGAGAGAGAGAGAGAGAGAGAGACCCCTCTCGCAATTCCCGGCCTAAGATGATTTACATTCCGTCTACCCGATTGTACTCGTCAGGGAATACCGTAACTAAAGAAGGGAAGTGTGCGATTTCTGACGCATCTCCCCCCCTCTTCTCTCTTTCTCTCTTTCACTTCTCTCTCCTCTTTCCTCTCTTCTCTTCCCTTGTAAGGTTGCCGGTGAAATCTCGCGGAAATGTGCATCGCACGCGTTCACGACATGTATACAGGCGCGTTTACGCGGAGCATTCAAGATACTACGTGCTATAAGTTATCCACCGAGCGAACATTTGTACAATACGTTATATTTTCTATTCCCCGGCGTCCTCCCTCCCGCTACCTGCCACCCCCTCCCCCCCTCCACCGTCCTCGGGTTCATTCAATGCGCACGTATTTCGCTCGAGCGATTTTCATATCGAGGGAAATCGAGCTTCCCCATGAATTCTTTTCCGTCTCTCCCGTATAGTTCGCTTCCCGGGGAAATTATAAGTTCATAATGACCCTTGCCCACCTGGCTTACACGGTACAATAAATGTATAATGCGAGACATAAAAGAGAGAATGTGCAGCTCCGCGGTTTTGCGGCCCGCAGATATTTCCTTACAGTTAATTCTCAACGAGAGAAACGGTTCGCGTTCGCCTTTTCACCTTGTTACACGGATAATCCCCCGAGACAAAATGGAATGGAGCGCTTTATGACGTGACAATATTTGAGTCGCCGTAAAAAAAAAAGATAATTACATATCGTTTATACCTTCGGAAGAGGATGCGGCTACCTTTTCGAGATTATTGAATGTACCCTCGTAACCACTATTATATGTAATGAAATTTTTCCCTGAGAAATTACTTTTGCATAGAGATTACTTTTTTGAATTAAAAACGAATCGATATAACGATTTGCATCAAATTTGGGATGTCAATCAACATTACGTCCGACGTAAATAACGGAAACGGTGGGGAGAGGCAGACATTAATTAAAACTCGAAATATCTTGGAACTTTTAATGAACCTCGGGATATCTATGGCGAATGATTAATCCGTTATATTTCTGCGGTATGCTTCTCTGATCGCGTATCTCGAATAAATATATTTCGAATTTTATTACGGAATTTTGTTATTTGATAACGTGTAATTTAAATATTAATTAAAATAATGCATATCGCATTACTTGAAAACCGCGCAGATTGCAAATTACGATATCGTCCCGTATCGCGTCGTATCAATTCGAAATAAAATTCGAAGTGTGGCGGGATTGAATACCGAATACTGAAAATTCGCGTGTTATTTTAATTTCGCATAATTCCATAAACTCTAAATCAAAGCCACACGTTAAAGAGCTTTCCGGTGAAAACAGTTAATAATACTTTGCAATGAAATTCGAGGGAAATCCCCCCTCGTTGTATACTAATGGCAAGCATTACGTTTCGTTCGTTATCGACAAAATCGGAAATTCTATCAGCGTCGCTGTATTTCGCGGCAAGATCAATTGAAATCTTAACGCAGATACGCGCCGCTCTTTGACTCTGAGTAACAAGATCGAATTAGCCAGGCCTCCTCATCCGCCGTGTCGACACGCGTTGGCAAACTTTCCGTTTCGATGCTTCGCCCCGGCTGTACCCGGCACCCAGAAGTTCGGCCCTCTGACATCCACCTTCCCCTTTCCCCCGTCCGCCTCCCATGCAGCCGTTTTCACCGACGGAATTCCTCTTAATTGCATACGGTAATTATTGTTTGCGCGCTAAATACGTCGACACGCACAGCTGGAGTCGTCTCTAGAATTACGCTACGAAGTTTGTCATAAAGCGCTATAAACGCCAAGCTAATTCTAAAATAAATATAACCGCGCGACGCAGTGGAGATGCATAAATGATAAGAGAACGCGGAGTGAGAAAGAGATAAAAAGACATTTATATTGAATCTCTCGTTTATGGCAAAAAACTCGACTGTTTGATAAAGTGGCATTAATCCTAAGCAAAAATAAATAATTTGCACGTTTAATATATTAAATTGGAATCAATTATCTCCTTAGCTTACTACAACTACGCTAAGGAGATAATACTCGAGAAATGCAATTATCTCGTGATACATACATATGTCGTATGCTCGATGCCTCCTGCCACACACACACATACACACAATTTCGAGTTTCATCCCGCTAGGAATAAAGCAGCACTTAATTGCATACGATAATTATTATTTACGCGGCAAATACATCTGCGTGCACAGTCTGCCGGTGGAATTCTCTGTCTAGAATCCGCGTGATAATCTCTGCCTTGTAAAAGACGTTGATCTCTCTCTACGCCTCAGGAAGAGAAAACAACGGACAAAACACGATGACGCAGAATCGTGATTACAGCTGCAATACTTATTGCCGCATAGGTAACATAGCTCTCTACTACTTTAACACTAAAACTACCACGGTGATCAAAATGACTTGTTTGACATATTTTTAAATTATTATTCATTTTCAAAAAATCACAATTTCTGAAATTTTCTCTGATTTTTATTGAAACACGCAGATAATTAATTTTACAAATTTCTTTTTCCTTTTTTTAATTTTGATTCTTTCAGTAGAAATAAGTATAGTTTAATCTTCAATGGTTCTATAGTGTTAACGAACGCGCAGAATTGATCTATGCGAAACACTTATTCGAAGTTATCGTCGCTCTTATCAAAAAGATTTTTGCTATATATGTATAATGAGCGCTTGTACGCACGCAACGCGCGGCACAGCCGACAGTTTAATGCACGGCGCGACTAATTGTTCGTAATTAACGCTCATGGATATGTCGTTAACGGCCCCTCGACGGGGCCACGTGACGGGGACATCGTGAGAAATAGGATCCATAAAACGTGAGGAAACCCGAGGAAAAAAAATTTAATATAAATCGCAATCGCAATGACCATACATATTCGCGATACATACCCGCGGCACGTGAAGTAATAAAACGTGCGCGCGCCCTCGCCGGGCCCCATAAGACTTCTCCCTTACCGTTCTCCATTCGAGCGGTCAGTCCGTCGATGGCGTGGAGTCGACGGTATCCGTTCCACCGGCGTCATTAAGCCCGAGAAGTACAATGGCCGGCTGGTAAGATTTAACCGCGGCGAGAAAAGATTACGGACGTCGCGCCCGAGGGGGGGGGGCAACATGCCCGCGACTTTGTTAACGTCCATGC
Organism: Temnothorax curvispinosus; assembly: GCF_003070985.1. Taxonomy (NCBI): domain Eukaryota; kingdom Metazoa; phylum Arthropoda; class Insecta; order Hymenoptera; family Formicidae; genus Temnothorax; species Temnothorax curvispinosus. The sequence continues at coordinate 81,816 of NW_020213872.1, read as the reverse complement.
CCATTACGACCCGGGCATTTGTTCTCTCTTTGTTCCGATCTCTCGTAACTCGCTCGTGCCCGTGGGAGGAAAAGGGGAGCGACCCCATTCAATGGATAATGGATACAAGCACCATGTACGAAGTAACGAATGTAAGTATAGAGCTACGCTGTGCTCTCGGTATTGCTTTAAACACCCATCGGCTCGTGATGTCTCGAAAGAGAAGCCTCGAGAAGAGGACCAATCAGTTTCTTGCGTTTGAGAGTCTCAGTTGTCCATCGAAAGACAACATCTTGGCACGCGCTCTTCCGCTCTTCACGTCTCATTTTTAAACGGTACGAACAGTGCGTATAATTTCTATAAACAAATGGCACTATCTTATCTAAACGTCATTGTGGCCACCGTTGCGCATCGCGGGTTTTACAGACGACGCTGTTTGTATCGTTAACATTTGATGATGCTGATGTTGGTATACTGTCGGCGCTGCTGCGTTGGTCTTCGTGACGAGTGGTCTTGGCCACTTCGCGGAACCGACGGTAGTGGAGAGTTGACGGAAGAAGAGTCGGCAGCGAGGAGGACGAAAGAGGAGAGAAAGAGCGGGCGAAGAGGGCTGACGAACAGAGGAATTGGAGCAAAGTTGAAGTAACTCGCCTTCGAAGAACAGACTAAGTTACTGCCGATGGAAGAGGGTTATTAGAGGGTTATACGAGAGTTTTATTTCGTCGCTATTTTTGTGACTGCAAAAGTTAAGACACAGGTATATATGTGTCACAGACCAAGGTATATGTGTTGGCGGAACGGAATGTCGAGGTACAATCAAAAATGTTTCTCAAATGCGATTTTATATTCCTGGGAATGTAAAATTATCATAAGCACGGAATATTTTTGTGATTTGGATTTCCTATTTTGGTTGATGATTAAGAAGATACCGAAATACCTCAATTTAATTGAACAAGTGACCATAATTAAAAGAAAAACAATTGTTTGGTAGCGGATTCAAGTTTTCATTCAATTTCTCCTTTCAACCGCTGAGCTCAAATGAATAAAATATAAAATTATGTGACTATTTTGCAGCTACGGTCTAAACATGACACAGAAGAACTCAAAAGCTTAAAGAATTTATTCAAGCAAGCATTTATTACAAGAGTTAACTTAAGAAAGCATTTATTATTAAGTACTTTCTTTAACAATAAATGCTTTTTTTCAGCAGCAGCGTCCAAATAACTTCGTTATGTAATGCTTATCGTTGTACTTGTTTATCACGCACGGGAATCGGCAAGAAATGTCAGGTAAGACAAGCAACAAGTCGTAAAAAATTTACTCTAAGAATCGGATGTTTTTCCACTAGCGTCCTACATAGGAAACCGTTACAGTGAAATTGTTCAGCTCTCGGTGCTTTTAAAAGGCTGCGGTAAATGGAACTTACAGTGAGCGTCGCAGTTTAGACAAGCGCTACGTTTGGGCTGAAGGGATGCCCCTTTGAAAAACTCGGGGATTCGTTTCGTCCCCCACATAAAGTATCCCTTTTATACGAAATCCACGGCAAACACGGAAAACGCCGTTTGAACGGACTGGAGTTGCACGGTCGAACAATAAACGATAAAAATGAATCCGCAAAACTTTCCTTCTGTACGTTTTTTCGACTCAACTAGAATTGTACTAGAATTGTGAGAAAACGCAGTGCTTTTAAAAACATAAATTTCCATGAATAATACAATATTTAAATGTCACACCCCGATATTGCAGCTGAATGAACAGATCCTTACTAAGAAGACCTTGGTAAAAAATTAACGAGCAAAATTAATTAAACAAGCGCACGATCCATATCTAACGATAACATTCTTTAATTTAAGTGACATTACATCGCGGAAGAGAAACCCAGTAATAGTTGCAGCTATTTAAGCGTAATAAACCTAGGAAGATTAACCGGTGCATGATGAAACGGCGCCGGAGCGAAATCTCTTGGCGAACAGCGCGCAGCAACGTTGTCGACGTCGTCGTCGCAGCCGGGGGTGCATTTCACGTATGAATCGCGAGAGCGCGTCGCATCTTAAGAGGGATTTATTAAAAGTGCCCCTCAAAAGCGCACTTGCGTCCGACCGAGGAGCGTAATCAAAGCTCGGGGAGAACATTTTGCTTCCCCCGTCGGCGGCGGAGGTAAAGTGAGTTGACGACGCGCATACTATACGTAATATCGGTAAGACATATTCTATCGTATTTCCAGATTCGCAGTCAACCGTGAAATAACATCGTCAGACGCCACGCCGCGCCGGTTAAAAGGTGGCCGCAGCGTCGAGCGACCGTATTCGGTATATCCGAAGCCGAGCTTATCCATTAAGTCGACGGTTGTACGATAGCTTTATTGTCCGTTGGATAATCGTAAAGATGTAATGGCCGCGGCACGCGATATACACACGCCTTCCCCCCCCCCCGCGTGCCCGCGAAACCGGTTTTACGACCCACGAAGATGCATAACGCAAAAGTCGGGCCGTAGATCGTGTATGAGGCCGGCCGCGCGATGCTATAAGGGCGGTAGTAACCAATCATGTGATATCCGGCCGCATCCGCGGCCAACTATTGGCCGTTGTAACTTCGGTCGCAAATGTTTATTGAATTACTGCGGGGGAGTTAGCGCTAATTCGAAGGATATTACGGGATAAATCCTATCTGCATGTTAATAAATTGACAATATTGCAAATATCATGTATTACTATGCATTAACGTTTAGATATTGCATTTATGTAAAATACTGATATATTATGCCGCCAAAATATATTTGTATTATACATATTGCGTTGCCGCTGCTATTAATTAATACGCCGATGATATTGTTGAAGTATTATTGGGGAAATTTTGCAAAATAATAGAGAGATAGCAAGAATTAATAGAAATCGAGGAAACGAGGGGCATAATATAATATTATAAGAAAGCGGAATGAGAATTGCCTCAATCAGCCTGAATGGCTCGAGTGGCTTACGACGATCGATCCTACCCAAACCTTGTTACCTACGTAATGCAATAGCCCTTAAAGGGTAGCGCGGACATATACTATAAGTATAACAAAGATAAGCATATTAGGGGTGGGATAGCTGAGGAAAGTTGAAACCCGTAACGCCGAAAGAAAATAACGTGCACGAGTAAACCATATAAGCTCGAAATAGAGAGGCCGGTGACACCGCGGAATCCATACGATACGTCAGATATATCTCTTTCAGCGCTACCTAGAATATATTTGCATGAGAAAACGGTAGAGGAAACCATGACAGATGTAATAATTACGTTGCCAATCTTAGCTCGTCCAGCTGCGGCTGAACGAGCGTGTTTTAATTCCGCACCATCGATATCGATTAATCGATCGCGAGGAAAATGTATAATAGGTAACATAATACCGCGCGTAGATTTGTACGAACGTTTCAACGAACGTAAAATTAATGGAACGGAAATACAATACGTCTGCGTTAATATATATATATAGCGCGCTTTCCAACTTTCCGTTTTATGATGTGACTTTCGTTCTACCGAACTACCATAGAGACGTGAGGTAGAAATCTTTAGACTTGAATATACCGTGCAACTAGAATAGTCATTAAAATATTATACATGTATGAAGGGAAAAACGATCAATGTCCATCCGGAGTAATTTCGAGAAAAACGCAATTTTAAGTTTCAAGACATCAGATATCTTAGGAAGCTGTTGAAAAAAGTATTGGCAGTGAATATCGAAATATATAGTGTTTATTTAGTGTTTAAATTGTTGGATTCTGATAGTTCTTCCCCAGCGCGTAGACTATGATAGTTTTCTTCCAGCACGGTATATCTTTCGGCTTTATTTCGAATGAATTGTAACTGCTCTTAATCAAAATAGATCAGAATTATGAAAGTTCTTTAAAATTGCCACAAGACAACATGATCACATCAATTTCCACAAAAAGTTAAAAAAAATGTAAATATATATTATATATAATTTACCTTTATGTGTACAGCATAATTTATATTTCATGAAATTATCTCTAAATATATAGGCATCCATGATTACGGTTAATAAATGTTCTATGATTTACTGTTAATGAATTGTTTATTAAACACCGTACATTAGCGGGCCGTTATTGACGTCAATGCTTGTGGACAGTCACAAGTTGTTAAGAATAACCTTGATGGAAAGGCCTGAAACGAAGAAGATTATCTTGCGGTTGCGATTACTTTGGCTTCTCCTTCCGACGTATCACATTCTGCTTGATGTTTATCGATCTGAGCCATGTGTATACCATCAAACTGTACGCTCGATTGGTAGAGTAGTTGTTGTTACAAATCACATATAGACCATATCGTTAAATATTCAATTTCAATTAATATTTAATGTAAAGAAAATAATTAATAAAATATATATATATACTATTATCAAATCTAATATTATCATGTATTTTATTCATATTACATCTATATACATCCATCTCACGTAAATGTTGTTATCACAATATTAAATAAATTACGATTTACGATTGCATCGATTACGGTTCTCGAAATATGCATTCGACGATTAAAAGTTAAAAGTGCGCCACGTACAGAGTGCAAACGTTGCGTTGTATCGTCCCGTGTTTCCATAATCAGATGAAAATCGAAATCCCGCCGGAAGCGATCGATCTCGCATTCCCGACCAGCGCCGTGCCGGCAGATCGGCAAACACAAAGCGGCTGCGGGTGCAGAAAACGCGGTAGAGCGACAGAAAACGGTTAATGCCGCGCCTGCACTTGTCCGTCGGTTTAATTAAACGCACTTCTTTCACGAGTATTTTTGCTCTCTCGTTCTCCTCGTCTTCCCGGCCTTTCGGCTCGTCTTTTCGCTTCTTCGTTATCCTTCCACTCTTACCTCGCCCGTAAGGCACTTTTCCACCCGTATAGCTGACTAGCTTCTTCACTGACTGCGGATTTATTCCCGCGCCAGACATAATACTCGCGTGAAACATTTAACGAGTGATAGTATTTGAATAATAGTATTGACGTCGTCCTTCGTGTATGTACAACCATTATTCGTCCTTCCGATCGCGAGAGAGACGGAGTTGTCTAGGATTTCAAAATATTATTTTAAAAGTTTTATGAAACTCTAATTACTTTTGCCGAAATTATCGACATTATACGGCAGCGTAAGAAGCTTTGGCGAAGGGCACGAATATTCGCAAACGACCGTCGGAATGAAGTGATCGTGCAAATTAAAGAACTAGGTCAAGCTCGATGACGAATGTAACCTCCTTCGAACGAGATACCTATCGATATTAAGAGAATTACCGAAAAGTGAAGACGATTAAAGTTCTAGTCACTTTTCAACGTGAAGTGCTTATAGAATAAAAATACTTCGTCATCTTAGACAGAAGTTTAATTTCGGCAGGTAAGAAAGCGCGATATGCATAAAAAAAGAAACTATATAGCGAGACCAATTTATCAGGGAAGAAGTAACTTGCCGTTTCAAAATTAGTTATTGATTATTAAAATATTAGGCTCGTTTTATGCAGAGCAATATGAGAGAATAATGGATCAACCATACGAGATAAATACAAGATATTACATTAATAAAAAACTTTATTCATAATTATAATTGACATCAAGTAAACGTTTCGACTTCACTGCTAAATTAAATAACTAAAATTTAGTTAGTAATTACTAAAATTTTAAAAGTGATGGATTATTAAAATATTAGACTCGTTTTATGTAAAGCAATATGAGAGAATAATGGACCATTATACGAGCTAAATACAAGATATTGCATTAATAAAAAACTTCATTCATATAATGATAATACTGATAATCGATATCAAGTAGACGTTTTGACTTCACTAATAAATTAAATAACTAAATAGTTTACTTATTAATTACGATATTTCGTTTGTTGACGATATTTCACGAGGCAGCAGCATATAGCCGCACAAGCAACAACGCAAAACGATTGAACAATTTGATCGCAGCTGTTTCTCGCTTCATCACGATGCGATGAGAAAAAATAAGAGACACCGGCGGCAGTAACTCGAGAAATAGGTACACGAGTGGCTGAAAAGGGGAGGATTTCTAAGGGCTTGATTATTACGAAGTTGTACACCGGCACTCTCCGCAGCGGCGTTAGTGGTATATACAGACCGAGGGTTCTCATTTACCGCAGAATCGTGATAACAATTCTACCTCTGGTCCTTCCCCGTTCGTTTCAGCCGTCTCACTATGCGACAACTGGAGATTCGATGCGCCGATGACTTTGCCCGCGATCTGACAGCTCTCCACGTCGTCTGGCTTCGCGTCGCCACCCTCGACCGTCAATTTTGTCAACCGCCAGCTCTCACACAATGCACCATCGTGAAATTATTCGGTCGGAAGAAACGTGTCGTGAGTCTCGCAAGGAATCGTCTTGTGGCGCGTATAATCGAGGTAAAAATTCGACGGTTTTTGCGTAAGATGAAATGTTACTGGCGAGAGACGCAAACGCGACTCATCGCGGTACACGTTAGCGGCACGCGATCCCGGATTATTATAATGTGGAATGTCGAGAAACAACATTCTGAAAAAAAAATATTAGAAACAGTTTAAATCGCGAAAGTTCACGTTTTACCGCGGACAAAGAGCAAATAGATTCTTGCATATTAGCTATTTTCTTTAAATCGGACTCTGTGAGTAGAGGTAGAGTGTATTACGTAAAGATGTATCATACAGAACATTTCTGGCTGTAGCAAGCTCTTTGATTCCACACACACATAACCAAATATTTTAATTTATAATCTAACCATCTACAGAGAGGGAACATTTCCTTTCTGCCGTCCAATCTCTATTCATACCTTGCATTATTCCCATTCCAGGTTCGACAAGCCGAGTAGTTTGCGAATTGCCAGGTTACATTTAATTAAAGATTGCTCCATCGAATTCCGAAATTCTGAGCGAAGACGGACAGAGACAAAGCATTTTATTTCATTTCTTAATTTATTTAGAGAAAGAGTCACGATAAGAGAAAAGCGCAACACTATGCGGCACTCAAAATACATAAAGAATAGCACATGCTCCATTCTTCATCCAATTTTGAAAAAATTTATTTTTTGCAATATTTTACCGGGATTTGTGTGAGAAAAAAGGTCGGCAACTTTATAACAAAGAAATCTCTCGTTTCAATATGTTTGAGAAAATTAAAATTAAAAGAATCGTGATCACGCTCTTTCAAGACGATAATATCTCGACCACCGCAATGTCAATTATTTTGGAAGACGGAAAACGTGTGGTGGGAAGCGATGTGAAAATGAAGCAAACCAATGGCGCAATCATGAGATCTGGCGTCAATGGGACGTATTGAAGATGCACCGAGCGTCTGCAAAGCGGCAGATGAAACGTGAATAGAGGATGTAAGCAGATAGAACCGATCATGTAATACATTCCAATCATATGGCTCCTGGTGTCCGAAATTATTTCATCTCCCTAAGAACGAAATTAGGAATATATATTCTATTCTAGGAATATACTGATCGAGAAATGTCACTATTGGTAGCATATTACAACAAATAATTAATTAAAATATTATATATATAATATTACACGACAATATGTATTCAAATAAATTTGATCAATATATACGATGATAAAATATGATAAAATTTGAGACGTCTATTTACAATAACTGGACGCACGGGAAAAAAGGGTTAGCAACTATAGCGTAAAATCTAGTCGTAAAATATGGATAACTAAAATTTTTTGCACCGAGAACCATAGTTTAGCAATAGTAGCAAAATCTTTTTGCAATTATTACTGAATTATAGTTCTCGTTGCAAAAAGTATAGCTCTCGTTGCAAAAAAATGTTAGTTATCCATATGTTACGACTAAATTTGCTATAGTAGCTAATTCTTTTTTTCCGTGTTTTCTGTGTAACGTGGAATATTTCTTTTTTTATTTTCCGCAATTGTATAAATAGATGTTTTTTACGTTATATCCCGCTGCTTGCACGCCTGCGGAAATTAAGTTCGATTCCACCGTGTGGAATCAACTATCCGCAGTTTTGTTTATATCGAACTGCCCCAAATATTTACGAACTACGCACGACGCGTATGACCGAAATTTTATTCGCATGCCCGCACTGTTTACAAGAGAGAGTGGATTGCAAAAACAATTTATGCGGAATAATAACAACGACCCACTAATCGACAAACAAATATAACCGCTCGTACCAGTGTTACAATTAAGTATTTCAAAGGCACGGTCGTCGCGATCTCGTCAACGACATTGACGCTAAATACAAGACGTTTCTAACATGACCGACGAGGCGCAGGATTTAACCGTGGCGCATTTCATGTTCACGGATGGGAAACATTGTTCGCAATTAAAATGTCTTTCGTCTTGCGAAATTTCGGCTCGCTGGAGCACGTCGTAAATGCGTTCGAAGGAAACAATATCGACGAGCGGCTCGATCAACGAAGCGCGACAAGAAGGGACGTATTGTTAAACTTTAATTAAAACCAATTTCAAGCGTCACTCAAAGGCGAACGATCTTACCGTGAAAAAGTAATAAACACTAAAAAGAAGATCTTAGCTAATTAGTGCCTGGTTTGTCGTCAAATTATACACGGTTGTCTTGCGAGAAGCAACCGAGGGAGAAGCAACTTCTTAGTACAAATCGAGTCGATTGTGCAAAGGGATCTTGTATAGAAATGTACTACCTATATAGATTACAATAAAACGAGTTTTTCCATGGCTTTTCTCAAGAGCACATATAGGTATCTATATAATTTAGTGACAGATATAATCTCTCAATCAATCTTCCACGATTTTCTCACGGACTGTTCTCAATTCTCATCGTATATACGCGAACGACTCGATATCTCGATCTGACCGTTTCGTTTTATCCGCAGCGTGGTACATTGATGCATGCGATTGTGTTTGCCGCGCCGAGCCGGGCCGAGCCGTTCAAATCAGCCGGACAAAGTCTTGTGTAACGAACTGAGCCACGCCGACACAAATAATGGAGGTTTTGTTTGACGAACGGGGTAATTCGTTTATCTCCTTTTTTCAGCGATCCGTCAGGTAGACCGTGCTACCGAAGCCGGGGAGGGAGAGAGGGGCGAAAGGCCCCATCTCGAATCAAGCGGGATTACGCGCATTCGTTTCAGCTGATCGTAAACAGTTATGTGTTAACACAACGCGTGTCCATCGTTGTGCACGCGTACGTTTGCGGAAGCGCGGACCTGTTTGATTGTACAACCAACGACGGCAATTTGCAATCGCGACGAGACTTTATCGCGATGTCGGTCAGTTAACCATATATGATTCTGACCTCGGCGTATACACATAATTTTTTTTCTATGTCATCGCGATTCATCGATATGGCGTTTCCTGTTCATTGTTCACGCTCCTGATTACTCGGCAAATTAAGTTACTCGGTAAGTAATTTACGAAAACGCAGCTACACCATTTAGTTGTCATTGATTGTGGGAGAAGCAATCGTCAAGACTTGTCGACAATATATAACGTAGAGATATCGATCGCAAATAAAGTACGTATGCTGTCGCGTCGTTTCTCCATTAACGCGATACGAATTCGATCCGAATGATAAGATTATAATCAGCCGTGCTCTGTCTCATTGGACCCCGCGATGACAAACAAACGCTCAGCTAATCCCGTTGTTTCAGCTACAACGTTCAATGCCTATGATTATCTGTCGTTAGTCATATCATTCGATCAACGCGCGACGTTCCCGATGATCGAATTCATCGGCATAATTGAACGGCCGCGCGCGCGGCCGAACCGTTCGTTCGGTCGCGGTCGAATCGCCGCGTACCGGCCGTCAGGACTGGAAAACAGAAGGGACAATCCCGGTCGCGGTGTCAACCGCGCGAACGTCGGATGTAACGCAATAACTGGCTACAAATCCACCCTTTCGATTTCCTGGCCTAATAGCCAGCTCGCGGATGCATCCCCGCTGCACTATTCTCGACACTCCGCAGAGTGTCGTTTCGCCAGCGTGATTAACACGCGGCTTATTGGCCCGATCGCGACAGGGTTGTTCGTTCCGACCGGATGAATCGCCGGTCACGAGACCGAATCAGTCTCGTGAATCTACTCGACAATCGACGTACGCGCAAAACGCGTGGAAAAGTCGCGCAAAAGTTGTGCCCCGCCGATTAAACTGAGTTTTTATTTGAAACGAATTTTCGATTCTTTATTCTCTAAAAGTCGAAGAGTGAAATATCACACAAAACGAGTGAAATGCAAGTGCAACGAAAAGTGAAAATTGAGTATGTGCACTTCGAATGATTTGCCACTCTAAGAAAGAGTAAAATTGCGCTCTATAAGTTGGAGTGAAATCGCATTCCATATTTGAGTGAAAGGGCACTCTTTTCGAGTGCAGTAGAAGTAGATCAATGAAGTAGTTCATAGAAGTGAACTATGTCACTCTACAATTTTGAGTGGAAAATTTCACTCTGTTAGAGTCATTTATCAGTGATCTTTAGTGAATCGTGATTCACCATAGGCTTTAGAGTGAGATCGTATCACTCCTATAGTAGAGCAACCGCTCTCAAAATTTCAGTAAAAAGTTCACTCCTATACCTTATGAATGCCCGCATTTATTCAAATTAGAGTGACAACCCTCTCTTTTGGAGTGACTATCGCAATCACTCTAATATATCAGTAGCAAAACGACTCTATGATACTTAAAGAGTATCGATTGCTCTAAATGATCCGGGAAAGAGTATAACTATCGCGTTCGTTCGCCTTCGGTAAGCTGCAGAGATATTTTGCTCGAAACGTTTCGGGGAGATCGAAAGGCACGCGAGTAACGTCTGGCAGCTTGGCAATCAGATTAACCGTCAGCTCGACGTTCGTCAAACATTTCTGCATGCCGGTACATGCAAATAAAGAAGTTCACGCTCGCAGTTCCGCGATAGTCAGGATAACGGGATCCGGCCGGTCCCTGTATGTGCGGACCGTGGAGCATGCTGTAATATACGGCATATCGCGCATCGCCTCATTTGTCGTTTTCGGCGTTTGCTGACTGGCACTCGGTGCCGAGATTGGCCGCCACGCCGCGCGGAATCACCCCCGATTTCCACTCTGAATTATAGCAAGTACGATTTACAAGCATCGACTGGAAACGAGCGCAAAAATGAATTGGTAGTCGCGGGAGTGGCGGCGGCCGGCCGTTGGACATGGATCACAGGGCACGAAAATTGCGAACGGCGCGGCATAAAACGTGCGTTCCCGCTGATGGCTCTGCGCCCGAACGCGTGACGTATGATTTCCATTTGTAGACGTCCGTGCACCTATATAGGCGCTGCTGTGAATTTTCAATAATTCCCAATTTAAGGATCCCGATATATAAAAGCCGATACGCAAAAAGAAACGCGGTATTATTTTTGCGCTTGATCTAAATTTGTGATTTAAGATCAGCCCCAAAAATCGGGACATCATACCGCGTGTATCGATCTGTCTAAAGAATTTTCGGTTGCAGTGGCATATATTTCAGTATATCATGATATTCTGATACTTATATATGGGTCGTTCTAAATTAGCGAACCAGCATACCGCGGAAATAAACGATGAACAAATATGAAATAGATTTTGACGTCACTAGAAATATATCCGCGCAGAGTGACATAATAATGCTACGAAGTTGAAAGTGCGCGCACGTTTATCGAATTACGATGTATCGATCTGATCAATTATACGATCTGACATCAAAATCAATCACACAACACAGCAAAAACAAACTGGTAGGAAAATACTCCGTTTTAAAAACGCGGCGTGCATCTTTACGAGAAAGTATAGTTTAATAGAATAGAACAGACCGTGGATTTTTCATCCCGGGCCAATAAACTTGCGCTTCTAATTACGGCATGCAAACTGTATCCGATACAACGTGATGTTCCTCCACATCGATGATTCAACGCGCTAATACCGCATGCACGATGGTGCAGCTTTTTAGCGTGGCCTAAATTTCGCGCGTTTCGCAGGAACGCACGCCGAACGAATAACAAAAACAACAATTGACATCACAAGTGCCGTCGAAACGGAACGCAGGGCGGAAGATAATCGCGCTAGTGGAGATCGTGGAAAAGAAGCGGAGCGTGCAGTAACTCGAGTGGCGCGTAACCAGACGCGCGTCCCGTCAATCTCTGAATGCAATAATGCATCCGGCATCCCTATTTAATTTACATCTATGCGCATCGCGTGCACACCCCCAATTATCGACGATGGATTACACGTCGCGGTATTATAATTAAAATCCTAGCAATTACGTTAAATAATTATCGGTATTAAATTAAATTGCGTTTCTGATATTCGATTCGACTGTCACGGCTGTTATGGTATGGTCGGCTCGGCACGGGCCTCAACGAGCTGCACGAATTTTAAAGAAAAACCCCGCGTAACGAAGGCTACTTGATAGAGATAAAAGAGCTAAATTATTGAAAAGGAATACCGGAAACATTCGTCTTTTAAGGACTTTTTCGTCAGAAAGCGGAGAAAGTTTTCTCGTTATCGAAATAATCACTAAGAAACAAGAAAATGCAGTCCTCCATCTATAATATATATCTATATCGTTAGAATATCAACGTAAATAAAGTCAGAATAACGTATAATTATTTGAAATAAAAATTATCATTGAATACATATTTTTTACATTGAATACAGATTTTTATTATTTAATTTTCGCAAAATTTTTACGAAATCAGTTAACAGCGTATTTATCGCATCTAAATTATCTAACTAAACAATTTAACACATCGATTATTAGACATGCCTCATGTGGATTCAGAAGTAAAAACGGCTGCATATGCATCTTTCGAAAAATTATTCAGAGATAATTTGTATACATCGTTGGCTTTCTTAAATATGTATTATAGTAATAATATATTTATATGAAATAGTAAATCGGAATTTTATTTTGTCTATAAAAAATGAATAAAAACTTCAAATAATTCCAGTATTCTCGACAATTTTCTCTCGTCGCAAGTTGCAGATAAAAAAATCCTCGCAATAAACGTCCTGCGTGTGGCTGAGATATTTCTATTTCTGCTACTAGTCACGCGTCAAGAAGATTTGGAACGTGCCCGATTCGCTCGAGTAACTTTGGTAATGTAAAAGTTATTGTCCGCTACACAGTTATATATCCGCTCGCGAGACATATTACATATATGTGCGCAATAATGCACATAATATACAATTAATACTAATTGGGAACCGAATCAATAAAATCGTTTGTAAAATTGTTAACTGTCGCGACAAACCTGTGTACCACACACGTTCAAATGTATCCTATAATTTCCTCTTGTTAACGCTTGCTTTAATTATCGCTGCCATTTTATTCGTTTCATCTTGGATAATATGCGCTGTGCGCAATTTTAAATGCACTTTTCGATGTGACGCACATATCATGCTCCGCGCGCGAAAATGGCGACGCATGTGGAGTCTGGTCGGCGTGGAGTTGGGTACGATGGCGCATCGTAATTTATTAGCCGGCGTGCAAAATAGCCTTTAGTTCGTAATAATTGCACGTCACGAAACGCTGGTGCGTGCAGGGCTGACGTTGCGTAACACGCGTGCCACGCGCGTACTTTCGCCGATGGGACACAAGCACACAGGCGCGCGCATGTGCTTTCGTGCGATGTTCATTAAAATCTACCCCAGCGGGACATTGCGAACTATTTGTTGACGATTTGCAGAGGCGGAAAACGGAGAAAGATTGCATACAGAAGAGAGAAAAAAAGAGAGCGAGAGGGCATGACGGACAAAATGGAACCTCATTTGGCCTCTATTGTGCCAAATAGAGATACAGTATTGAAGCAAATATATATATATATATATATATATTTTTTTTTTTTTATTACACAATTTTGTTTGACGCTTGTAGCTCGATACGATAACATTTAAATTAATCTGTCGGCGGATAATTACCTATATAATTAGAGATACCGATAGTTAAGTCGCGCGGAATAGATGTAGCGGTAATTTTACAGTTTTACGAATTGTGCATAATGCGCCATCGCCGTGTGGTTAATCACCCGCATTAAATTTCGCTATTCCACTCCCAAACGGCGAGCCACCAGCCACCGCGAAGCTCATTCGCGCCGACGACTTAACTGACACTTCTTTCTCGCGCAGACAAGATCGCGTGTGTGCCGGAGGGGGTTCTTGGCCGAACGCTCTTTTTCCACGGTCGCGCAGTTAAATTTCTTTGCCGGGATTTATGGAGTGCAGCCACTCGTCCCGGCATTATCTATACGGCCGGCAGGAGCTGCTCGTGCCCCGTTGATTTAAATCTCTCCATTCGACCGTCGCGCGCCGTGCTTCATATGCATTCAAAACGCGTTACGCGACGTGCACCCTCCCGCGCCGCGCCGCGCCGTTCCCCGTTTCCGCTCCCCTGCCTGCGCGCGACTGCAAACTGCACGCGACTGTATCCGTGTCGATTCCGGCGCATACCATTATCGCGGGGAAAATATTTAATGTTCGGCAAAAACCGGACGACCCGTGCCCGATTTGTTATCGGCGCTAACCCTCTCCACCGAGGACCGGGCTTTCCCGTCCCCCTCGGCTTTTTTGTCGGGTTAGGTCCGCGCCGCTAAGCGTTTTCGGCACGTTTCTGCCATGCACGAGCCATGTGCGGGTCATTTCGCTAAAAAATGTGTTTTTTTTTGTTTTGCGACGACCCAGTACCACGCGTCACGTCTACCGTGCATGAGCAAGCTCACGCGAACGATCAGCGGAAATAACGCTAATTATTTCTGACGAGATAGTTTGACAGTCGGCGTTTATTCAACTGAATATTCAGATGTTGGAACAGTCTGTGGTTTTCTTTTGTTTCGTGTATTCCCCGCGAAATTAATCAAGTCAAATTGGGTGCAGCACGATAGCTATTTCTCGCTGACAATGTTGACTATCTCAGTGGCAATAAATTTTAGCATGATGCTGCATTTTATTGGAAGGTAATGCACGGGGGTAGTAACAAATTCCAACTACCTCTGGCTTATATGGCTAGTTCGCTGTAAAACGATGCAAGATTGCTTTAGAAGATATGAGCGCGAAACGATGCTAGTTAATGGCTGCCAGCCACCTTAGGATTGATTCACAGTTACTGACCTGAGCCTTGATGCCCTGCTGAGCATCAAGGATACACGCAACCTTTCTTGAAGTTGAAGCTAACGCTACATCAAATATTCAATTCGTACAACGGTAAAAATTAAACATCACCGAGGAAGATTGATATTACAAGATTGATTGCCGTTTCTAAACGTTCCACGAGCGCCGTAAAATTATAATGTATACTCTCATTAGATTATTCCGATAATTCTTTCAACGCATCTACGAAAGAATGTACTGAATTTACCCTCGTCGCACCCCGTTGCCGTTAAATAATTCTCTAAGATTCCGAGCGTCTCAAACAGGAAAGCTGTAATGAATCAACGTAACGAGAGTTATCTCGATGACGATAACTTATCTCCCGGTAAGGAACGGCGAACGGCTTTGTATTAAGCGACGTGAAGCATCCTGATCTATGACACCACTCACCACTTGCTCAGTATTTCGCCTAATAAATTCACCTCCGCCTCCAGTTAAATACTGCGTTTCGCGTTCCGCGAAGAAAAGAATCCCAAGCCATGTTTCTGATAAAAATTTAAAAAAAAATACAGTTACATTTCGCGAGTCCAAACATAACATGCAATCCGAGATTCGCGAGAGAAAGGCAAACAGAAAGAGGAAACAATTTTTTCCGTGTACGAAAAGATCGATAAGACCTAGATTGCACGTATGCAACTTATGTGTGCGCGGGGCATTCGGAGCGTATTTCCAGCGTTGACCGGTGGGAAGTTTACTTTTTGCATGAAACAAGATCTCAGGAGTCCGAGAAATTCCACGGGGAGAATAGCCTAAGTGATGGAGTGGAGTCCGCTATTCCTGGGATTTAGCAAATACGACACAGTTGAATAACCCAGTTGACGACCTTTTACCGAGGGAAAATCTATCATTATCCTTCAATAACTACGGTTACTCGCGCTAATTCAATTAATTAAAGCGCTGCTAATTCTACGCTATTGTATGAAGGATAACGGCGAGTTACATGAGTTTTCGCCGAACTTGCTAACCGGTGAAAAGAAAAATGTTATCTACGCACTGACACTTGATAAATAAATCTCATAGCGCGGAACTGTATGTTGTCGGAATACCGTAGGATTAAATTTCGCTCGTAATGTAAAAATAAAAAATTTTACACGTGTTGTGTATCACATAACATTTTAAGATATATCTAATATCGAGTCAAATTATAAAATCTAAGCGACATAATCATACACAATACTTCTATATTATCATGTAGAAGTTAGTATTACAAAAGTATATTTTCTAAAATTTCAATTTTTACATTAATTCACTTTCCTAACTTCATCACGGTGTTGTACGACTTATTAAAATCAAATAAAAGCACATAATAATGGCCAGAGTTTACTCTTACTTATATCAAAAATGTTGATTATCGCGTTCTGCTTTTATAAATAAATTCCGCGAGAGCGGCGGCTGAAAGTTGGCCAGAAGAAACTTGGCGACTGGCAATAAGTCTAGAATATAATTACCTTCTGTGTTTGTGTGTTTTATATAAAGTGTCGCAAACTTTCCTGCCGCGTAAAGGTATCGTGTTGCCAATTATACCGGGTTTACGCAATTATTAAGGCCCGCCATTACGTCTAACATGCAAAAAGAAAACGCGCGCGACCGAGCAGTTTATTCGCCTCTACGACGTCGTCATCGTCGTCGTCGTCGTCGTTGTCGTCGTCGTCGTCGTCGTCGTCGCGGTAATTCTATAAATCACTTGGTAAAAACCCATCGCGTTCGTGCATGCATCGTAAATTGCTGAGAAAAAATATCAGCTAATAAGTATAATAAAGCGACATTATTATAGTAATAGATATATATATCACGGTTTTTATCTATGATATAATTAGAGATGGTTTGTCGCATCAGGCCTCATTAGCATCAATTAATTATTAAAGTGTACTAACTACGTTAATTCCCGGAGTAGACATAGCATCGTCTTTAACTCAATGAAGTGAGACATCTCCTTGCTTTGAATTAATCAGTGATCCATAATCCTCGTCAAAGATCCAATTAGGAAGAGTCCAGAGATCCGTCCAGGATATAGATAACAATTATTGATATCGATTTTCTTTCCGCGTAGAATGTACGTTTACCCTCATAGAAGTATAATATATATGACTCTATAAACACAGACGCGCGTCAGAGCGAGGTACGTAAATAATTAGAGGATATTAAGTTAATTAGATTAATTGTTAATGATGCCAACACTTTGTGCGGTTGCAAAAAAGCAAGAGGATTAAATTTACGCTCCCGGAACCTACGCGTGCTGAGGATTACGGGATGCGCGAGAAAATACAATAAAAAATATGAATTATATAATATATCGGCGTAAAATCCAGGGACTAAAGACACCGCGATAGAGCGGTCCGACTGATCACGCGTATATATGTATATGTGTATGTATGATATAGGTCGGGTTTAATTCACATTCGGTCACATTCGGTTTTCATTACAATATTCAAAGTGCGGGTAAGAAATTAATAATTCGCTGCGTCGCTTTTAAATTTTCATATAGAGCGTACTCCGTACGGATTCGAATGTATGTATATACGCGTATATAGATGAACGATTCCAATAGCGACGGACTCGCGATTAATTCAAAAGTTAGTAAAATTTTAATTTATCCGGTGGATTCTAACCAGGTAATTATTGAATGTCAAACTTGAATGTAAAAGTTTTTCGGTCTTTCTTGATTCTTCAATGCTTATATACAGAGACATAACAATTAAAAAAAGATAAGTCAGCAAATGTGGGGCACCCAGTTGTTGATTAATCGAGCGACTATAATATACGCCTGAATATCGACTTTTCCCATTTGCACATTATGATTACAATTCGGATATCAGCACGATAACTTTTTAGTTAGACCGATCATCACGTTCATGAAATACGTACTGTACACAAGTTTCGTTGTTTTCTAAACATCCCTTTATCAAATTGTATCATTTGCATTACAATTTATATCTTTTTCATCAAACATTATCGTTCACATAGTAATAATTATTACACGAACAAATTCGAAATGTTACACAGATCATTTGCAACGCGCATTGGTTGAAATAAATTATTCCTCGACGAAGCCGCGAAACCCGAGACTAGAAAGTCCGATGTAAATAGTATCGGTAAACTTGGCGATAAAATAAAGCGCAAACGTATCGATCGAGGAGCGCGCGACATCAATGAGAACGGCATCGCGACTGAAATAATTCTCAATTGTACGATGTCGAGCGACGGGGATTAATTTTTTTTTGTTTTTTCGTCCCATTTTGTCCGGGGCGAGTTGTTAAATCGGTTTGTACGGGGGAGGGTGCAGCATACCCGAGCCCGAAATACACATCTTCATGCACGCTGATGACTACAAAGCGCGTAGGAAGATTAACGACCCGGTGACGGAAGGAGTTCGATAAATCACCCAGTGACTCTGCCGCGTTGCCGCCTGAGGTTTAGCTTTATTGTTAACCGACGAACTTACGGACCGGGGCCGCAATATAACTTGGAGAACGGTGGACAATAAAGACATCGGGAATGAACGATCTGAAATGCAGAAACTTATTTTCCGCGTCGCGCGCGCCCACTGTGTGGCCCACGCTCATTCTTAGCTCGCCGACCGCGTTATAATCCGCGAGAGAGCGAGATTGAGCCGCGGATAAGCGAGATTTGGAAAGCACATTCTAGCGTTCTTATAGTTTAACAAAGTATAACTTTGCCATATTTCAATATAACGTTTTACCGCTCTAACGCCAACAGCGTGATATTTGCGAAATTCCAAGGAGATATATCAATCTAATAAAGTTTAATTATACATATAAATAATTGCATTATCTAATTTGTACCAAGTGCGTAATTGCGAAAAGAATCGTTCCTAATTCAATATTTTAAGCTTATTAAAACCGTCTAACATTCGGATTCTTAACTTTCCTGTCCAGATAGTTCAGATTCGTATTTGTACGACGCAATATACTTACCGTGTCCGATTCGAATGAAAACGAAAAACAGTAAATTTGATAAAATTAACGATATGAATTTTGAATTAGCCAAAAGTTATATCATTTAATATATTCTAATCCGCGTACGCATTGTTAATTTCTGGTTTGCGTATTAAATTATTAACAACATTATTCGAATAATTATTATTAATGTGGAATAAATCGGATGGTATTATGCGATGCACTGAAAATATTTTGCAGATTTATTGATCGAGAACAGCAGCAATATCCGCCGTTAAAGTTTCAACGCGATTAATCGAAATCGATATAAGCGGCGATACAAGTAACAATGCATATTTTATACCTGAAAATATATCCCCTATCCCCTTTTGCATTATATAGCTAATCATTTTATTTATTGCATACTATAAATCTAATATGAGGCGCGGCGAGATTTTAATTTAATCCCGCTTGATTGAGAAAAGTCTTGGTATTGAGACGCGTAACGCGCATTTATATTCACAGCACGGTGGTCAGCGATGTTTAATGGTAAATTCGCAATTATGCGGCCGATTTCGCGTAATACCATGTTACCCCGCAATATGGAAATCTTGCGCTGCGTGAGGATAATACCCTGTCATACTCATGAGTGCTGCATAATATCATATTGCAATACATTATAATCGTAGGTGCCCACGTCCGCGTCGGCCGTGGGGGCCGTTCAACCGGCACTAACCTTCCGTCGGGGTCGAGACTTTTCTCCATCGCCGGGGAAAACGCGGTCAAAGGGATAATATCTCAACTCCTCGACAGATATCCCCGGTGTAAGTCAAAGGGACATTGCGATTGAATTTATCAAGAGACGCTGAGTATTCGCTGTGAGGGCGGGATTTCGCGAGGAAATCCGACTGCACTTCCTTTTTGCCAGTTTGAAACCAGATAGGTACCTCCTCTTCCGACCTCGTGCGAGGTAACGAGTTTTAACAGGTGGTTTCCTCCCTTGAAAATTCAGTTTGCTGTATCCAGAATAATCTGGACTAAAGGTAGATATACGCTCGCGCTCCTCACGCACACTTTGGACTCGTCAAACTTCCGCTCAGGTCAACCGAGCTAAGAGCGAAGAGAAGAGGATATTACCTACTAAACTTCACTTTAAATTTATGATGAAAACGGATCCGCGCGTGAAGATGTTGAATTTAATTCGTGTTTCAATTAAGATGAATAATAACAAGCGTACTCGCGTATCAGAATTTTCTCCCGCGATATACTTTGTTCTATAAAATTAGCAAAGCGTATCACGCGGCGCTTATTACGCAACGTTTCATGTCGCGGAATTTACTTTACAACTTAGACCTTGAATCATTGTCGTCGTAACTGGTACGTTATTTTATCCGCATTTACTTTGCCTGCAAGAAATTTCGATATATATATATATATATTTATCTTACTTCGCTCGCGTTATTTCGTGTCTAAATTTTCGCGTCAGAATTATGAAAAATGATGTGATAACAGACTTATCTTACATCATGTACAAGAATAATTCTTAATAATGCACAAACTAATTTCATATCTATCCAGTTAAGAACTATGTAAATTTTTATCATACCTACAAGAAACTAAAGCTTCGTACATATGCATCCCGTAAAATCGCGCACGTTCCGCTCGCCACAAATCAAATAGATCGGAAACAACTCGTGCGCGCGGCGATGGAAAGTCGAGACTCGGACATTTCTTCGAAGCGGCCGCGAGTTTCACGAGACTTAATATCGTTTCGACGGTAATTCGCCGCAGCCGGCGCGGTGGCTATCGCGGACCAAGGGGCTCGATAAGGGGCGACGCAAGAGCTCGCGCGCCGCTTGCGTGCCGTGACAAAGCGCGATCCGCGTGTAAGGTGCGCGCGATCTGTGGTATCGCGCGAATCCGGTTGATACAAATGAGGTGTTAACCCCTGTTAGCTCGTGAGAGGATTAAACGCGGGGATAGGAGCGCTTCGAAATTCATTGGTATACAGGGAAAATCTCGCCCGATCGCGGTATTGGATCGTGACACCGAGTACTACGAGCGCCAACGTCGCGAGTGTTGACGTCTGCACGGCGTTTTCTGCAAAGATAAAAGGAGGAAATAACGTCTCTGTTGGTTTCCACTTTGAATATGTCATCACGTCCTTTGCGAGGCTCGCCTCAAAAGCAGAAACAAAGGCACGCAACGCGCGGTGTGTACTCTGTTTCCTTCTCCATTAATAACCATACTTAAACCTTTTCACTCGTATGCCAACTTCACATGAAGGAGCAATTATTTGCACACACCGCGTGCACATGTGCGCCCCAGTTCCAGTATTGTTAAAGAGCGTAATCTGATTATTTAAAGCTAAATAATAATAATATCGGAGCTCACACGATTGTATTGAAGCACACTGTAATATGCAAAATAAGGGTGTTGAAAATTTGAAAAGATACACAAAGATCGTGAAATCTCGAGACCACGGTGAACTCATAATCTTCGAGAGGGTGGGGGAGAAGAAAGTTAGAACAATCCAACATCGTTCAGACTTGTTCTTTGTCGCGTGTATACGTATAATTTAACGCTGGTGAATATCGCTGTGTCGATACGATATACTATCAAAGTCGGTGTTGCATGCAGAAATATCGGTCCTCGGTCAAACAATCTCTGCGCTTACCACCCCCGCATCGAAATATGCAAGATAGCCCGAACCCCCTAGTTTGCCTTCGCGAAATCACACGCAAACTCGAATTTCGTCACGTTTGTGCAGTAACTTACTGGCGCGCGCTTGCTTTGTCCAGAGCGTCGCCGAATATTGACTAAACATGAACGTTGTTCCGCTGCTATCCGCGAGGCATATTTCGCGTGATACAGCGCCGATTTTGCCGGCTGAATCGAAATTCACACGGAACGATGACTCGCGCGCGCGCGCGTTACCATTTTCTTCACCTTCCATCTAAAGTTTTCGTACAGCACTCTCGCTGTAGGGACCCGTGTAAAATTGTTATGTAAAAACCGTCTCGTCGGTATAACCCGAGGCGTAATTTTCCCCGCCGAGTCCGCACTCCGCACGCGCGCGCGGAACAGCCCCCGATTATGCCGGAGAAAAATAGGATTAGGAGGAGGGAACCGTTTCTCTCCCCCTTTCCCTTCGCACCTAAAACCATTCCTAATGCTCGATGCGCTCTCTTTCTCTCGCTCTCGGGGGTGCGATATTCATATGAATGACCGGGCAGTCAAAGTGATAAGATATAAGTCGACGGCTGGTGGCCATCCACGGCTATTTGCATAATGTAGGCCCTCGTTATGTACGCCCATTAACCTCCGCGCCCCCTTCTTCAACGTCCGCTCGAAACCCACCGTCGTCGCTGCCGACGTTTCCCTCCCGGCACCGTGAGCCCCCTTCGCCACCGGTTCTCCGCCACCCCCCTTGAAATCCCTCGACGAGATCCTACAGGCCATTTTCCACGCGCGGGCCGCTCGAACGAGGAGTTTACACCTCGCAACCCTAATGCGGCGATGTTTTATTGCCGCGCGGCTCGGTCTTGCTCCGGTAAATCCATATTATTTTTACGCGGTTATTATTACACGGTGTAACGATACGTGTAGAGGGGCATATATATGATGAAAGTGGGCGAAACTGCCTCGTGGCGGTAGTAATTCCGTTTTCTTTTTCGAAGGCTCGCTCGTCATAAAGGGAATGGACTATCTGCGAGAGAATTATTTTGTTATCCCTGCGGTAACGTTGTTACGAAGACGCGTTATAGGAGCGCAATTCGCGCCGGGTCGTTCCTCGTACCGTTAGTTTCCGCTCCAACGTCATACAGGATGATGCGTCTTACGTCGCACGTTAATGAAACACGCACGTAAAATGACGTTAAAAAGTCATTCTTAGCGCGATCATTGCGGATAACAAATTTTAGAATGCGAGGAGTATGTATTATTGCGGTACTCGAGAGTCACCGCGCGCGAATGGGGAGTTTAGGGGCCGGAGAGAAAATCTCGGCTACGTAACGGCCTGCGGGAAACAATCGCCGTGAGAGAATCTAATTTCTGGCCGCGGGAACGCTCTGCTTTAATCTCGAAATTTCTGCCGCGGAGAAATGATATTTTGCCCGGTAATGCAATTTAATGGTCGTTATGAAAAACCCCGCGGAAAATCGGCCGCGACGCGATGCAACGAACACGCGGTCGTTACACGAAAGTGTCAATTTGTACGCCGATATACCCCGTTATCGCAGGATTTTGAATGTATTTATTACCGCGGAAGCCCGGCACGCGGGGCGTTTAAAAAGAAGAGAAAAAAATACGTCCGGGAGCGGCTCCCGCTCGTTACGCTGTTTTTTCTACGGTAAACAAATAATTAGCGTGTAAATTAATCGAAATGTATTGATAAAAATGAATTAGAAATAAAATAAAAAATTAAGCGACCCGACTGGCCAATTCTCATTTATTATAACTCACAACGTTTCAACCATAATCCGGTCCTTCTCAAGTGAGATAGTTCAAAGAGATAAGTCAAAGTCACAATGATAATAATGACTATGGCACGGTACGGATATAGTGGAGAAGATGTTCAGTTTAATTTTCTTCACATTTTTACAATTTTTACAATTTTACATTTTCATTTCTTTGACGCACTAAACATCTTGGCGTTCGTACGATTTAGTTAGGATACAACGTCTGGCGACGCATGATGTTTAATGTTGCGTATTATAAATTATAATATCTAACGTTGAAACGTTGTGAGTTATAATAAATGAGAATTTTGGCCAGTCAAGTCGCTTAATTTTTTATTTTATTCTTATAATATTTATTTACTGGCGAAGAAAACGAATTAGCTCTGGGGAATTAGGAAGATACCTCGAGTGACGCTAAGAGAACTGGTCGTTTTTACAATATTTATTAGCACCACGTATATAAATGAAACATTCGCGCTGTACTGACATTCGCGTATTTCAGTTACTCTTTTTCCAATACCGTGATGAACTGTTGCTGGAAGGCTTTTCACGTCATGATTGTACCGCAACGCTGAACGCGATCGAAGGCATTCCCCCGGAGTAACGGGCTGCAGCAACAATTTTTCCGTTGTTTGCCGATGGAACTTTTACCAGAATTTGTGAAATGACAAAACATTTAATTAAACATCTTCATATGTCACTAATAAATTGCGCGCGTACGTGTGTCAATACTTTTTTCCCCGATTACCTGCCTCGTGAAAAACCGTGCTTTTTAGGTATATTTACGAGATCTTCCGCTAACAATAAATCGCCGATAAATTTTTCACTCGCAACGTTTTCCCGGGAATTCCACCAATGATTGCCTTGTCTCCGTGGAACAGCCACGACTTTTCAGCAAAAGAACCGAGGAATGTCCGCGCTTACGGTCGCACGTGCAGGCACGTTAACGGATATAAAACAGCAAGGGAATGAACGAGCTCTTTAATCGAGATTCCTTTCGGCGCAATTAATAAGACATGCTTATCTCTCTCCCGGGCGCTTAAATCACCATTCCAAATCTCTTGTCGCGCGCTGACTTTTCTCTCAGACTTATTGTTTTCCACCATAACGAAAGACGACCAAAATCTAAAAAGAGAGGAGTGCGGCACGGGGGTTTATTATTTATCTGCTTCTTGAGTCCTTCCATTGTTTCCGCTTAACCCCCGTCCTCTGACCGACCATAATCCCGCGCGCCTCGAACGTAGTTGGAGCAAACAATGCTGTGCGCCAGAAACGAACCACTAATTAGAGGAAGCGGCGAGGGCGAGCCGTCGTATTATAACGTGAACACGGATTAACTGCATTAGGAAATTTGAAAGTTGGCGGACACCGCTAATACCTTTAAACGCAAGCTGAGAAAAGAACTTGAAAAAATTGTTCCTTCTTTTCTAAATAACGTATATTGAGTTCCTTAATTAACTGTGCTCTTTCAAGTGACTGTTACGTATAGTTTAAAAGCCAGGAAAGTAAAAATTTAATCACGGTCACACAAGCAATCCTCTTGGGTTTCATCAATCAACGAAATTATTTATATATGTAACTCTCAAGTATCTAATCATCTCGAATTCATCGGGGAATCAAATTTTAATCCAAACTTAAGAAACTTTCTCGCGGCAACTCGATGGTTTATTTTGAAAATACTCGTGCATTCCCCCGCCCACGTTCGGCGTTACCTCTACGCCTCGTTAAGAGTTTCAGATTACATTGTGCCAAGACCTACGGCATTAAGATTTCTCGCAAAGTTTGACAACGAGAAGTCACAACGTTGTGATTTCCAGCGAAGAGGAAGGGTATTTCGCGGTCAAGAATTTTTCTTATGAATTAATGGCCAATATTTTCTCGATGGCAGATAAAACGCCCCATTCGCAATCGGTTTCAATTTGCAACAAATTGACGAAATAAATGTTGCCAAAGGAAATTAGAGTTAAGTCGTTACGTTCTTATGTATAAAAATAAATCAATTCTAATTAAACGAGTACGAAATGAGCGAATTATACAGGAATACTCAACGTAGGTACAAGTCATTAATATTGCATAACCACTTCCGGTCGTGATTTCCATTCGGTGCCCGGAACTTTCCCGTAGTCTATGCATTTGTTTTGGCTCCTCGCAGGGTAGAATGGCGAGACGCAAAGTCAGCGCATTTTTTCAGACGACATGCCGTAGTAACCGAAAATTTATGTGGGTCAGCGTTCGTTCATTTTCAATATATACGATCCTTCCGCGGCAAACTTTAAGGCCCCGCACTTCAACGAAAAATAATTTTGCCCAAGCGTGGAATAGAGCTTCTGACCCTTTTAGTTATTAGTTTAATAATTAACTTTTATTATTTATTTTTACGTTATTATTACAATGTATAAAATTGGATAAGAGAACACTACGAAAGAGGAAATTTTTGCAAGAAAGATAACTATTTTAGCATACGTTCAGTTTTATGAGGCCTTTTAATACGAATTACAAAAAAAATATTATTATGTGCAATAAAAATGTATATATTATAGTATTCGATTTTATCATAAAGCGAATACATAATTATCTCTGATAGCAGATCTAAATTACTAAAGTATTGAAGTACTAACTTCAAAATACAGCATCTCCTCTCGGCAACGGAGGCGAGTCAACCTCCATCACTTAAGGGAAAGCATTAACCTTATTAGGGCCGCTACTTTCCTATTACGCCTTGTTATTTCTCATTCATCTTAACAACATTTCCATATCCCAAATTGCGATCCATTATTACTTACAACTTACGAGTTCCCGTATAACAGCTCTGCCATAATCTCGTCTACTCACCTGAAAATAAAAAATAAAAATGCACGTTAGAGAGATGCTATAATAGCAGAGATAATAGTGCGCAGTGAAATACGATAATTTAAGAAAAGATTCTCTTAGAATCACCACTTTTTCCCGAATTGATACGAGTTTCAAAGTTAAATCTCATTCTGCTTTATGTGAAAGAAAAGTATTATACAAATTTATTTAAACATCTTAATATATATATAAACCATAATGATGGAACACCGATAACGCAATTATTTCATCTCAAATATAACCATGCATAATGTATTAAAAATGGTACTCATTAAATTTTTTTAAAAAATGAATATACAGAATGGAATTTGCTGATTAAAACTTGAAAAACACATTATTTGTATAATTATTTTAATCACGAAAATAAGATTATAAATCGACGACAAATAAATGGAATAACATGCAAAGTATGCAGAAACTGCACAATATTGCATCTTTCGGCCGACGTATATTTTTTGATTTTCGATACTGATGGCTAAACTTTCGTCTGGTTGATAATACCAAAGCTTCAAAATCGCGTTCAATAAGCGCACGTGAATATTTAACAGAATTAAATGCAGTTCTTAAAGCCGGTGAAATTATAATCCATAAATTTTGAAACAACGTTCGATGCGCGCGTATTACGGAGAATACGAATAAGTTTTGAATGAAACACGAGGCATCGGATTAATCTCATCGATTGGACGACAAAATGATGCGAAAAATTAGAACATCCCTTTGAATAGCCATCCCCCTCGCACGCGCGCGGTTCACGCTAAGTAAATCCTAAAATTACATTCGTCCGTTTCGCAAAATGCAATAAATTCACATTGATAATTATTAATTCGTAATATTTACAATTACCACATGTACAGAAGCAATCATCGAAAGCTGGAATATGAAATAATTATTATAATTTCAAGATATATGAGTTTTCATCTCTTTGAAGCTCTTTATAACGTGTCGGCCGAGAGAGAGAGAGAGAGAGAGAGAGAGAAAGAGAGAGAGAGAGATAATTTCACCGAATGCAACGGGCACATTGACGTAAACGTTGAGTTAGGTAACAGACAAGCAAGAAAACTCGAAACGATCGACAACGTCGCGGGAGAAATGGCGGGACAAATTGACAAGGCGAACAATAATAGGATTGATTGAGACGCAAGACGAGATTTCATCGACAAGGAGGCGAGCCTAACCCTCGATAATGATGCCCTAAGAATGAGTCGGCCATTAGGATTGGAAGCCGAACGAGCGGCGGATTAAAGCGGAAGCCGTCATACATTCGCGTAAAAGTTGGACTGAACGATTACGGCGGCGATGAACGGCCTCGGCTATAATTAATTCCACAGATCGATCAATTAGTATCCCGTGTGTTTTGCGTATGACTGTACAGTAGAACGCCGACACAACGCGAGCGGCATAAAATTCAATTCGAAAATTAATGGAGTTACACTCGCTCTAGATAATAGGGAGAAAACGCGTTTGAAGTTGTAACAGCGATACACACACCGATTAAACGGATTACATTAACATTATGTAATTGTCCCCGCGTACAACACTCGTAACAGAAACTAAATGCAATGTTAAAGCATATTTACGTAGTAGACTTTTGTACTTGTTTGTTAGATGGGAAATATTGTACTTTTATTCTGTCAGGTGTACTCAAAGGTATGTAAATATTTACATCTGTAAATAGAAGAGGGACTGTAAATGTTACATGTTACGTTGTACGGCGTATGTTTGCATGCAAAATATACGACTATTTACCAAATATCCCGACGTTCCCATAATTTTGTTACACATATTTTAACAAGTAAAAGCGGCCCGATATATCTTCATTAAATGTTACTCCGGTTTATCTGCCACAATGGTATGTAACAATTTCATAAAATAATTCTGTAATTAAAAAACACGTGTGGAAGTTTTCGATTGTAGAAATTCTTATTACAGCAACGCGTTAAAATTACGTCTAAAAAATAAAGAGAGTTATATTGTACGAACTACATCGTTGTATTTGCGTTTCCGTTAAAATTATTATGTTGCTATTAAATATTAAAATATAAAATCGTTAAAACATTAAAATTATTATTATCGCGAGAATTTCCAGTTTGCATCCTTTGAGGCGACGCAACGCTTCGCGCCAATTTATCCTTTTTGAATAGACTTACATAAATTCAGACACGGGTTCCCCTTGGTGGGAGATCCCGTATCTATTATAGACCATCGTTGCCTCTTATTATTCGTGGCTGCACCACGTATCATATATATGCCATCGATACGTTTCTTCCGAGAAAGCCGAGTTCGACCCCACGTCGACGACGACGACGCCTCGTTATTTATTTGTCGTAGCCTCGTAATGATAAACTTCGGTTGCGGTGGTACGTGACCGTGCCGTAGGTGCTTCCGATACAAGGGAATCGCAAAGACAAACATCTATAGACATGCAACACGTGTCGGTAAGTATCTAACATACGGATAGACAAGACGGTAAATAATTTAGTACCCCTGGCCGCCCGGCAGTCTGCCGCCCTGTCTGTAAATCCGCAATATACCCCATCGCAGCACACCCTACCTCCCGCATCGTCCCTCCCACCCCTTTCCCCGTTCCACGTCAACCGACTTACCCTTACTTCCGCGAAATCGTCCTCGCACCCTCCGCCGACGCGAGTCAATTACGCCCCTCTCCCTCTTCCCCGTGCGTGGCGACGGGGCGTAATCGCGCGACTAATTGACACGAGTACTTTTCGACAATGTCGATAAGCCGCGCGACGCGATTCCGGATTAACAATAAACCCGGAAACGTAGCGCGCGCCAAAGGTATTTCGTGTCGCGAGCATTTCTCGCGATCCCCCTCGCGCAGCCCTCGCCTCATGATTGCGCGCGAATATTGTTCACGTTCGATGCGTACGCTTAACTCCTCGTCAGAAATCAGACGGGAGCAAAAGCAAGGCGGCAAGTGCAGCCAGCTGTCGCTGTCGCGTATGTATCGTCGCACGCGTTAATAGAATGCATTCGCGCGCGACTCGGAGCCAGGAGAGGCAGAAAAGCTGGCGTCCTTCGGCACAGGCGTGCCAAAAACCCTTTGTTTCCTTCCGCGTGCGAGAAACGCCAGATGAATTCCCTCCCTCCCCCCGCGTACTGCAGTTGTTAAGACGTTACAGTTAAGACGTTATTACGCTACAGTTATCGCGTGATATTAAATTCCGTAAATTTCGTTTGCAAGGAGGCGTGATGCCGCTTGACGTTGTATTGCGACTTCGGCTCGTTCGCCGGCGCGGCGCGTTCGCATGGATCTCGCGTGAAAACAAGGGCGACCGAATGATAACACCGGCGTGACCGGCGCGATCGTCGTAGAAACGAAGAGCAGTTCACTGAAAACGTTAACGTTTGTGATTGTTCTATAAATCTGTATCTTATTAGGTAAAGGTATATATAAATAACATACGTAACATGAACTACAGTATCTCAGAAATAAATGCACATTTATCGATAAAAGTACGTTTTCAGAATACAGGCCAAAGAATCGTATCTCTATTATTATGAATTCAGATAAAACAAATACAAGGTTTAAAGTTTTAAATAGGGAAATGATATATATTTTTTACATATAAAATAAAAGTAGCAACTTCATTTATTAAGTTTTTGATAAAGTAATTTGATTGATATGTTTAATATTACAACTACCAATAACACGCCGTACTCTTAAATGAAAAATTACTATATATAAAAGTTTTCAATATGACTTTTTCTCAACATTGTATCATAGCAACTAGTAAATAATAATAGACACAAGACGCTTTACCAAGCTCCTGTTTCATTGAAAAATGTATTAACTCGATTTTGACAAAAACTAGAGATACACTTATTTACCTCAAAGGTACAGAAATATTCTTCGTGACTATCATGTCATATTAGCTAAAAACAACATCGCTGACATACTTAATATAAAAAGCTGCAAAATATAAAGCTGCATATATGTGTCATATTAAGATTTTCGGGACTTGTTTTAGATTACTGCATGGAAAAAAATGAAGTTACTTTAATTAAACGTCGACGTCACGCTGCCTCAAGCATAAATAGTTAATTCAATTGGATATTATTGGACCAAATATTTAAATTATTAAAACAATTATCTGATGTTTTTTGTTCATTAATATTGAGGTTGATCAATAAATTTTATCTCAATAACACTGATGCTGTTGATACAAAAAAATGATGCTGTTGATGCAACATCATTTTTTTTCCGTGTGCAAATTTAGCGCTATAAATAGTAATAACGCTGTGAATGGAAACAGTCGATCAACGAGCGTAGATAAAAATGGAAATAAGGATGAGACATTGACGCGCGCGCTACGTGCGAACAACACAGATGCGTCACACAGCGGAAAGGTCGGTTGAAAAGTTACCGGCAAGATCAAGAACTTCCTCGCATCTTGATACAACTTTCCAAGGAGCTTAATCCATTTCCGTCTGCACGTCCTGGAAGCGCGTTGGATTTACAACAGCGTAATTTATAGGGTCGTCCTCTTTTATCCTCGCACAAAGCTAACGCTCGGAACGTTCCTCGCACTATTTGAACTATTCCGCGGCATTCCGCGGTTATCGCAAATCGTATAACAAAATTGTACAGAAATTGCGCGATATACCTCAGAAAATCTCTGTCGGTGAGAAAATGCATCGAAATATTTCGCGGAGGAATGATTCAGAAGCTTTATGGAAGCACTCTGCGCGCGCTGTTAATGTTTATACCGTGTAGTGCGTAAAAAATGAAACTTGAGCAAGAGCAGCAGGAATAAGATAAATTGCATAATTCAGCGCCTACGTTTGAAAATGTCAAAATATTAAAAATAGCGTTGCGCACCTCTTTCCGAGAGAGCGTACGGATAATAAACTGAACACTAATCTCGCTTCCATAAATTCCGTGCTTATAAAAAAGAGAGCGAAGTCACGTTTCATTGCATTCTATAATGCATTCTAAAATTAGCTAGAGTTCATGGAAACGACCGCGTTACGCGATCTCGGGAATTACAATACAGGCGATCTTTAAAGCGTGTCGCAAAATGTCTACCGCCTACCGCGCCCTTTCGTGTTCCGCGCATTCTTTTTCCCCGGGCGCGCGGCGTTGTAAGGTGAAGGGTCAGAAATCGATTGCTTCTGGAAACGATTCAATATGATAAACCGTCCCGATAACGTAGCGCGCAACAAGCGAGGTTTACAATTTACCTTTCGCCGCTGAAGTTCGCGATAAAGTACTTTGGCGAAGTATGTAAGTGATCCGCGATAATGAAGCCATTATGTATCGCGTTTAGCCGCGTAGATTACAAACTTGAAAATCCATATTTTAATTTGATTACGGTGCTCTCAACGTTAATTCCGACATGTTTTACACATTTGCGGTACACACGTTTTTTTCGCCCCACGAAAGTCCCGATCGGAAAGCAGAAATGGGTAATCGAAGAAGTTCGGCTCGCGTTTGGCGAGCACACACTGCACGGAGAGAGTAAACAAGTTTTACGGTCACTGGACTCTTTCTACTCGGAAGCCAATGTCTCGAACGTGTAATGACTACCAATCCGCTGTGCTCAAAGTAAATTAGAACAAGTAGCGAGTGAAAATGGCCGGCGAGAAGTGCAGAGAGCAATTAATGGACATAAGAAGGTAAACGAATGTGAGAGAGTTCATAAAGGGTGATCATAAAAGTGCGGAATTTTAATAGATCGAAGAGAATGGATTGGGCTCGAATTTTTTGAAGGATAAAAACGCGTTTCTGCAAACGTAATCATTCTGTTTAAGTTTAAAGAAGAAAGTTCTTTTTCTCGCTCTGGATGATGAACCATGTCGGTTGACCACACAAAGTGATACATGTAAGTATTCCAATCCCGATTAAGAACGTTGGAAGGTTTCATCACGCAAATAGGAACGGAAGTCAGACTTACATATATAGAGGGATAAAAACTATAGTGTGGTGTAAGTCAAATTTTTAAAAATATTTTCTCGTGTACGCATAGGTGCAATCTGTACAATATATAAATTGCATCTATGCACACGAGAAAATGTTTTTAAAAATTTGACTTACTGCACCACTATGGTTTTTACCCCTCCATTTGTAACCTCAGAAGTAAAAGATCGTGTGTTATTTTTGTACATTCAGAGGAAACCAGGTTTAAAGTTTTAAATAGGGAAATGGTGTATTCTTTTTAGATATAAAATAAAAGTAGTGACTTGATTTATTAAGTTTTTAATAAAGTAAATTAACTGACATGTTTAATAGTACAACCAATAACCAGGTACACGCTGTACCTGGTACCTGGTTTAAAAATTAAGCACTATAAAAATTTTTAATACGACTTTTTCTAAACAATGTATCTTAGGAACTATATAGTAATAATAGACATAAGACGCTTTACCATGATACAATTTAAGCTCCTGTTATATTGAAATATATATTAGTTCTATTTTGACAAAAATTGTAGGCAATTACTCAATAATTAGTGAGAAGATCAGATTAAAAATACTGAAATATCATTTGCGCAAAAAGTACTGTCGTATTTGGATCGTTCCGTGGAATACAGAACGATCCAAACAGTGAATAAACCGGATGTTGATCCTGCCTGGAATGATCGTCGAGCAAATTCGCCGTAATTCAGCGGAGCATGCCTGGAAGACGCCTAGCAGCTGGTGCCAGTTTCGGATTACGTATCGTCTTTGTAGATTCCGCCAAATACGTATTCCCGCCGTCTGGCCGGCCTGGCACGCCATGCGTTATGTTAAGAAGTGCAGTTAATTACGAAGATAATTTCGAGTCGTGTGTTTGCGTGCTGCACATAACGAGCTTCCGACTTCGGGAGTTTCTGCCATGCAAGCCAATCTGCTTTAAACCCACCGCCCAACCACCGTGCCGCCGTTGCCGCTACCGCCGCCACCGCCGCGCCGCTGCCACCCTCGTCTCTAGCGCGGCGTCGATGTGCCAACCATCGGCGCACCTCCCCGTCAGTACGATCGTTATCAGGCAGACAGATTTAAACGAAAATCTCTCCGATCAGGTGTCCGAGAAAAGCCTTCGACACACGATCCACCTGGATCCACTGGCATCGGAACTCCACGAAAGGAAAGCCAAAAATTCGGAATCGCGACGCGCTGAATTTGTGACGGTGTCCTTTTTCGAATTAACGCCCGAAAAGGGAGAATGTGAAAAACGTTTGTGAATTTCGCGTTTGTGCAAAAACTTTTATCGTTGAAAATAAACGTTACACGCTACACACGCCGCGTCAAATAGATCTTTCCGGGTGGTCTACATACATTTCGTGTAGCTTTCGCAGCACGCTAAGTATGCGCACGCGTTTTACGTCTTTGAACAAGATTTTCGCGGGGTTGCTTCAGAGAAAAGGTTTATTCGTCGCGTTCTCTCATTTTTCCTCAGAACTGTCAGATGTTAGAGTGCAGTTAGTATGCAGAATACGCTGAAGATGCACGCCTTCGTTCTGGCCTCACATTTAGCGTGAAACGCGATTGTTGCATTCTTATTTTGCATAACGATGCGCTTGTATATGTAAAATAAAACAAAAACAAGTAAATAAAATAAAATAAAAATCTGTTTACCCTGTGAACGTAAATAAAATATCGCGGTAATACATTTATGATAAAGAGATGACAAATTAAGAATAAAATGATGAAAATAAGAGATCACGTAAATTTTAATGAAGTCTTAATGCAATTAAACGGCAGGAATTTCGACTCACGCATTTTGAACAGCAGCTCTATTTGTTAAATGGAGTGTACTATTGCGACATATTTTCGAATAACGTTTCAAAGCGTGCTTTGCGTATAGCGTTGACGTTGCCCTCTGACCTGTTTTACTAGCGAAAACACCTGAAGAGCCAATATTGTTCACTCCGCGTCCGTAAATGCGTCTAGTAAATCACTCCATATGCCGCCATAAAATATTCGTAATATGTCCACATCTGTTTTGATCCATGCGTGATAACCGTAAGTTATTCATTTGTCTTTATTTATTTATTTTTTTTTATAATTCCGCATTTCTTTAATCGAAATAATGCTGCCAGTGTGTATAATAACACACTTTTAGTTACAGTTAATTTATGAAATTTCACACGTGAAAAATTTTATAAAAATGTCTTTCACTTTTTCCACGGGGGAAACAATTTTCGGATCAACACCGCTCGAGCACTCTTTAACAACTACATAGAGTATCCTGCGTGATCGGCGCGCAGCAAAGCTCCTGCTGCCAGAGCGAAGTAGCGCATTTTTCAAGCTGTCTAATTATCCAGCTCTTGAAAAAGCCCGGCGTTATTCAATTTCATCGAAATTTATTCATCGAGATAACATGCCCAGTAATTTTTAATAATACGAGTTTGCTGCGTCGCCAATAATGAAGGAGATCTCTCGCGTTCCGACGGCATTGAGTATTCAAAAACTCGTTACAGCCGCGGTGCTATTATGTATAAATTTTGCTATCGTATCCTTCTAAAAATTCATAACAATCGTTTTGAGCGCATTACCGAATTCTTCTCTTTTACGATTGAAACTGGTGATGAAATTCATTCCATTTTGTTAGAGCGGATTGAATGAATCGGGAATCGAATAAATTTTGAGAGCAAGAGAGCATGAGATATATGACTGAAGAAATACGTAAACGTCGACAAAGGAATGTTTATTAATTTTTCATATTGCACATGATGCCATTGACGGCGGGAATATGTTCGATATTTACAAAAGGGGATGCTGAATGCTGGCAATTTCGGCAATAGATTCGACGGAAATGCATAATTTTTCAGCATCCATATACATACATTTGAGAAAATTTCAATGCGCTCGCAACCTGCACGCGAGACATTTCCAGATCTCACCGTAGAGTCGTTCATATTTCATTGCCACTTTAGTTACTGAATTTACGAGACGCACGAATTCCCGTAAATTATAAATTGAGTGAAAAGACGTGCATTTATATATATATATATATATATATATATATATATATATATATATACACACACACGTTCCAAATTGCTTTCGCATACGCGTATAATGCAACGAAGATAATATATCGCCGTACCGTATATCTATCGAATTAAACTAATCTCAGCCCTGATTACGAGATTAGTTTGCGACTGCGAGATACAATTAAACTCGCCCGAAGACGAGTCTTTCCTTTCTTTATTCTGCAATTGAACACGGCGCACTGTCCCACTTATTTCCCCTTGATTTCTCAAATTCACCCCCCTAGTATCATAATCTCAGTGCTCGAGTTTCCAAGAGTTGCCAAGTCGTCGCGCACTTTGAAAGTTCTTTCTCGCAGCTGCGGCAGATTCCGTGATCATCGAGCTCTAACAGCCATTGCTCATCGGTGTGCCGGTCGACCGAGTCAGATAGATAAATTAGCAGTTTAATTTGCGTTTAATTAAACGGTGCCGTCGGTGTGCTCTACTTAGAATAATATACGTCAACCAACAGTTTCCTCTTTGAAGTCATTTTTACAATATCGCAATTTCATACCGTGCGAAACGGTCGAAGTGCGTGGAGAAAGTTTGTTTTCGAAAATTTTAGGAGTTTTTCCAGTAAAACGATTTAAAAATTTCGCTAAATTTTTGTTCGCCAACAACCAGAAATTATAGCTGTAACACATTTTTCAGTTTTGTTCATACTTTATCAACACCAAGTAGTCAACGCTGATCGAGGACATTTAATTAACTATTTTATTTTTGAAATAATCTCATTCGAACATGTCGCTATTTTCGCTTGCTGAGTTAATTAATATTTAACCTCTACAGAACCGGCCCCTTTTTTGGACGACCTTTTTGGTTTCAGTGCTACAACATTTTTGTCCTTGTCAGGGTTGAACTACGAAAAAGACGGCGTCACTCCAGCGCCTAATATTAGACTTTCAGTCCCGGAGAGGTTAATATATTCCTATTTTTAGTCACACGAGATAAATTACAAACAAATTAGAAATTTTAAAAGTGTTTAACAAAATTTTTGCTTCAAAACGCGTATCTGATTACTTTAATCAATAGCATGTATTTTATTTCGTCTTTAACCCCCGGAATCATCGAAATGTCTGAAAAACATTAATGCTTCAGTAGGCAATTACATTTCCCTACCAGTTACCACTCGCTGTGTAAGGAAGGGAATCGATAGAATCAACCAGAAGATCGAGTAGACGCGAATGGCCGACCGCGAAATAAATTAACAATTTAATTTGTGTCTAATTAACGACTGTCATCAAAGCGTGGGTACTCCGTACTATACGGGGACCGACGCTTCCGACTTCCTCCTGGGTATTGATTACAAATTCAGATAACATAACAAGCTAACGAGCGATAATTATCGCGCGCGCTCTCCCGTCCGAATCTCTCGGCGAGTTGATTTAATAAACTTCGCGTACGCACGCGCGTGTACACGTGCGCGTGCACGCGGTGTTCCGCGCGCACCACCTTTGACATTGCGCGCCGTGCCGGTTTCCGATTATAGGAATCGCCGCGCCGCCGCGCCAGCGTCGTTTCGCCAATTATCGCGCGGACAAGGACCGGATCAAGGGCGGCCTCGAGAGGTGGATCGCGTTCCCTCAATCCGATTTATCGGACGATCGATGGGCGTACGCGAACGGGTGACTGCACCGGGCACCCGCCGCCGCCGCCACCGCCGCCGCCGAGCGCATTATCTCTCGGATCCTCGGTTCGATATCGCTCTTTCGCGCGCGATACCAATCTTATTCCTCGTGCAAGCCGAGAATTTCCACGACTATTTTTCGCGGCGCTCTGATATGCCCTAAGACGTGAACGGATGTCTCGTGAAGGAAGTTTACATCCATGGGAACGGATCACGTGCTCGTAACTGCGAGCGACCCCGACCGTTTCTGTCCGCGACGATGCGGTTTCAACGGATGAAAATAAAATTTTCAAGCGTTGTCATACTGATCTTTCTCTCCTAATTGTTTATAATAAATGCAACCTGCTTTGGTTCTAACACCGGCGCGAAATTCTACGTCATAATTATATTAATTATATAATTGCTCTAATTTAACGTATAAGATGGTAAACTTTCCAAGCACGTGTAATATGAAATTAACGAGGTTAGAAAATGATGAGTGTACTATTAAATGTATTAATTAAATGCATTGTATTGGAGCATTAATCAAAAAGTAGCCACTAAATTTAATCTATTGAAATTTGATAATGCAATTGTGCTATGTTAACCATCGTAAAAAAAAAGAATGAATATAGTGGAAACCATACGCGTTAATAATATTGATGCATACGTCAGGCGGATCAGAAGTTTACGCGCGGAAAACAGTACTCGCGCGCCGGACAAATAATCGGAGTGTATCGATAAATATGTATGTGCAAATATATATGGCAGTATAATACGCCGCCACTTGATTCCATGCGAAAAGTACATTTATCTGAATATTGTTTTGAGGTCGCAACGAACGGTACCAGCGGTTTGTTGTAGTTGCAAAAGGTGGTTAACCAAATTACCGTTCCAAACCAATATTCCACTAGAAATATGAAAAAGAAGATGCAAATTTAAACGCGACTGGCGATGAAATTTCTTTTCATCTTCCCCCCCCCCCCTCTTCGGGAAAGTCCTTTTTCTGATTTTGCATTCAGAGGATTTAATGGCATTTACTTGTAATGGCAGAATCCAGATCATTAAAAAGCACAGGTTGAAAAAATTTAAGATCCGCGTATGAAAGAGAGCGCATATGTATAAAATGGAAAAAAAAACATTATCTTGTAACGAGCGAAACGAGATACTAGACTGTATCAGATAAACGATGTTAATATGGCATAATAAGGTTAAAAAATATGTAAAAATTTACAATAAAAATAACTGTCGCGCATCATTTCTTAATTAGCCTATTTCTCTTATATTCGTGCATATTATATGTCCCTCATTTTATTGACATATAGTTATACATGTGGAAATGTTATACAGTATAGCTACACACATTTGCGAATAGAATATATAAAGGAGAGAGGAATACCTATATTCTCATATCCCAAATTATCGATTAATCTCTAGAGGTTCACTCTGGATTCCCAGGAATCCACGATCCGCCTAGCTTTTACGAGAATACGAGAAATTCCTAAATCGCCTCGCCGTCGTGTTACATCGTGCATTTACTTATTAAAGGCGAACTTTATATATATGCTAACATCTCACTTGCGAATAATAAATGTATAAGATATTATCCTTTGATTCGTAATTGCCGACACTTTCTTTTGAATATTGGACCGATTAGATCAGAATAGATTAATAAAATTAATTACTAAAATAGATAAAATTATTTTGCACGATTTGACTAATCGTGTTCTGCGTCAAGTGTCACATATTATACATAAATAGAATATGCAAAAATATATATATATATACGAAATATATATCTACATAGTAATAGATTTTTCGAATCTTTATAATTATATGTGAATTGCCATAACATTGTATACTCTATATTTAAATATATTTAAAAACGTAAAATATAAATCTGCTAATATTTCTCAAACCCTTTATATATCGAAAAGCTATTCTGCTGTAATTAAAAAACTTGTTATTAGTCCACGAGACCACAGGTCCCCCGTTGTAGCGTCAATATTAAACGTGGTTGGTCTGATTCTGAGTTTCAACGATATATCGTGTAAACAATATAAGAGGGATGATAATTACAGGCGATCGCATGTATCAGACGCGATAATGCGGAAATTAATCTCGCACTTTGCTCGTTCAGGTAGGAAAAGGTGTCGCGATGCAAATGTTTACCCGGAGGGGATCGGCGCTGAGCGATACGCGCGCGCCGCAAAACAAGTTCGCTTCGTCTAAGAAAGGGAGAAAAAAAAACAACGACCAGCGTCGAGAGAACCTGAAACGGGGGTGCGGCGTCCCGAACTCTGACGGGAGGGCACGTATTTTAACGACTCCTCTTACGAGCGTAACGTGTGCGCTCGGCTCACCGAGCCGTGTTTTCTAAAAATAAGGTTCCGCGCGCCGTCTATTCTGGGGTCAGGAGAGGTTAGGGACATAATGAGTCTTCGTGGCGACAACGGCGGTTTACAAAGAAATCGTTGGCCAGATCGTGCGCACGGCCGTCGCGGCACCTATGATTTGCGACGAAACAACCCCCGTCCCTGCTCCCCCCCTGCACCCCTAATACGCCTCGGTGTCGCAACCGTCGCTTTCTTGTCCGTGCGACGGACGTTTATTCACGTGAACCGTTATGCGGCATCGTGTGGTAACTATTCTGCAAGCTTGTAACGCGAGTTACACAAACGGAACACGAGCGCGCCCGCGCGCGCGCGCGCGAGACACGGTTGTAGTCGTCGGAGAACGGATGGGTGAAGAAAAGGGAGCACGCCGAAGTGGGCGTAAAGCGCGAGGGTGTGTTGCACGAGATTTTTGTGGTTGCGTGTGCCGTTGCATGACGCCTGTATTACCCGCGGCATGCCACCGTCTCTTTCCACCCCCTGCCAAACACACTAATGCTTCTGCCGATATTAACTCGGCGATTCCTGACCGCTTCTAGGAACTACGCCGCCATTTTCGGGGTAAACGACGGGGTCGCCGCCGGATTGGGAAGGGGTCGAGAGACGGGGGGCGGCGGACGGACGGGTGGTAGCTTTAATGAGGCGGAGACGTCATACACACGATGCTCGATAAGATCCGTCATTCCCCCGCGACGATGGCGATCTAGCGATAGCGAGGGATAGCGTCAGAGACTGATCGTGAAATTTCAGCGGAGTATTTTTGCCTAGGCGTGTTAAGGCCGTGGCACATAGAAAAACTTAAGCAGTAAAACTTAAGCAGTAAGGAAATCAACGGTATGGATTTGCTACCGCTTAGGACCGTGCCTTAAGTTCTTGACTGTGATTGGCTGATTTGCTTACTGCTTCAGTTTTACTGCTTAAGTTTTTCTATAATGTGCCACGGCCTTTAGATCGCGGCGCAGATCTGCGGACGCAATTTGTAATACATTTAGATTTGCCAGACCGCATGAAAGTCCAATACACTCTTCGGCGGGGATCTTATTATCACAATCTCTCGCGCGGACGGCGATGCTATCACCGACTATCCTATTACGTAAAATTATTGAAGTAGCGACGTCACAGGCGGAAAAATATGTAATGCGTGAACGACCGAAGGTATCATTAAAATGAGTCATGTCAGCGACATGCTAAGAAGCTTAGAGGCTTAGCAGTTCCTCCGGGACGGCAATTTCTTCGCGCAGGTAAGATGTACCGTGGTCCGCCATAAATCGCGTTTTAATTTTCTCCGAATGTGTCGCGGGATAAGCATTAAGCAACATCCCCCAAATTGCTTTATTATTCTGCATTGCGCTGTTTTAACTTCGAGGACGAATACTGTGTGATTTCTCTCTCTCTCTCTCTCTCTCTCACATATCGCTCAAACTTGTAAATTAACATCCGAATCGCTTTTTCGCCGACGTCCGCGGTTTCCCTTGAGAGAGAGTTATTAATTTTCTTTCATACTTTATTTATCTAAAGCACCGTCTGAAAACGCAAAGTCTATCGCTCTCAAAACGTAAAACGTCCCGTACACATGTGCCGCGATGCATTTCTGGCTTTCGCGAAATGAAATTCCAAGTTGAGATTCTGATATCAGGATTTTTCTCCGCGACGTTTCGCAATCCAATCCAACGGCCCGATAGCTCGATCCGATTCGCAGGTTTCCGCGGATGGTATATCGACACCCCGAAACTCGAGCCCTTATCACGACGATATCGTGAAATTTCTGGCGATTTCGGGCGCGGTTTCGGGCCCCCGAGAATAGCTTACACGTACGAGGTACGTTTTACACGTGCCCCCGAACCGTCTCCAAACGACGCGCCGCCGCCGCCACCGCGAAATCCGGCGGCGAAGTCGTCGCATGTGCATGCGGGCGCGCGCGCGTCGAATGGAGTGCATGACTAATGGCGGTACGTGATTAAAACTTTCGTCGTAATTTCCAGCACGTAAAACTTCGCATTAACGCGGGAAGAGGGGGAACGGGGAAGCGGAATACGCGTGGCCGTGCATACGAATCGCCGTAGCGCCCGATGATCATTATGAGGTCCGATCGCGGGTCCGCCACGACTTGCGACGAGTCACGATCTGTCCTCCTTGTTTCAACTCGACGAGTTCAATCCGTCCGTGTAATCGTCCGTTTAATTTCCCTGACTCCCACGACTGGCCCGTTTCGGAAACCCCTCGTATCCATTGTATTCGCCGAAGGAAAATCAACGGCCGATTGGGCCAATGCGTTAACAAAAGAAGCCTCGATGTAATTTACCACGTGAGAATCTGTGCGGTAGAGTCTTGCAAAAACTAAATAATAATAGCGCACGGTTGGCTGACGCAGGAAAAATTAACAGTTACGAGCACCGCACAGACAAATATTTTTTGTTACAAATTTTTGTCCTTTAATTGTAAACGGTGAAAATAACAGAGGGCAAACGAGTTGACCAATAATGCCGCTTTGAAATCCAACTCTCTTTCGAAGCGTAATTTTATCGAAATATGTTATCTCATCGCTCGCGGAATTTATCTGAATTTTTATAGTGTCATGAATTTTTAGATGCTAAAGCGCGATATATAGTAAGCATAATAGGAGACAGAGAAAAGTAAGATCCCAATATCATTTGAATATTTAATTTGATATTTGTGAACCGGGTCAGATAAATCTATTTTTCGCTTTATAATTTGGTGAATTAAATTAGTACATTTTTTAAATTCACTTATATAAAAATAAAAATAATGTAAAAAGCCCCAACAGTCAATATAACAAATTTTAAGAAAAATCGGACAACGTGGACACATCGTCCACGTATCGGGTAAAATCGAACCACGGCACATACACATCTATGCAATTTGGAGAATGATAGTTTCGTAACGCGTTGGGGTTGCAGTCTGTCTAAAGTTATCCGAGAGCCACCACCAATGCAGTTTACTATCTATCGCGTCCTAGAGAAGTTCCAATCTGTCTTTTCCTCCTCCTCCGCCTCCACCACCCTCAGCCCAACCCTCATCCCAACCGTCCAATTCCCCGCAGGCTTAGCCGGACTTTGAAAGAGAAAATAACGAGCGTCTCGCTCGCCCCGCGCTGCGCGTCAAGCACTGCTCCATCCCCCCACTTCGTCCCCCAGCTAATTCGTTCAGAAATAATAGTCCGACAGTCCTCAAAGCGACATTGCAGTTGGGGCGACTGTCGTAACGTAAGGGTGACTCGGTCTGTGGAACTAAAGGCTTATCAGAAATTGCAATCGTCCTGGCTATGTCGCGATGTGTCTCGCGAATAATGCGACTGTAAGTTCGACATATCTGATTTAGCGTCCTATAATTGGGGCCCGAGGTCTCGCTTCGTTATTTATGTGCAATCTCGATGGCGGAAGATGGCTGTATTGACCTCCCGTGACTCGTCGCGGTAAACAATAATGAAAAAGTATTTGTATAAGTATTTGTCGGAACAGTTTTTGGTAACTGGTCTTTCGTAACAATTTGGTTGGCTATCGGTAAACGCCAGGGGTTGGAAAGTAATGCGTTACTTGTAATGGCGTTACAGTTACTTTTTTGCTAACGGATTAATAACACCGTTATTTTTTTTTCTTTTTGTAACTGTAACGGTCACGTAGTTATATTTTTTCAGTAACCGTAACGAATTTAACAATTACTTTTATCGTTACTTTTTACATTTTGAATCTAGTTATGGCATAATTTTTGCATATTCAATCTTCAGTTTTCGACCGATATTCTAGCTGTTGTTATATTTAAGATTGTCTTAAAAATAGTTTTAGGTTATGATAAACCAATTAAGGTAAATGTATCAATATCTGAACACGTATGTACCTATGTCTGGACATTTTTATCATTTTAGTCCTTAAGTAAGTTATAACGCGAATTAAAATCAAAGAATTGAAGATAAAAATATTTTTCTTATATTATATTTTTATCTTTGATTTTAATTCGCGTCGTACTTATTTAAAAACTAAAATGATAAAGATCTCCAGACATAGATCTTAAGTGTCCCGGTATTGATACATTTATCTTA
The DNA here is from genome assembly GCF_003070985.1 of Temnothorax curvispinosus. NCBI lineage: Eukaryota > Metazoa > Arthropoda > Insecta > Hymenoptera > Formicidae > Temnothorax > Temnothorax curvispinosus. Next base: position 38,468 of record NW_020213872.1, on the reverse strand, counting down.
CAGAGCCATATTAATAAAAGAACAAACTTTATGAATACCGGCCTTATCGCCGCGCTGCGCTTTTTCTTGTTAAAATTTTTCAATATAAAATTAAAGGTACAAAAAAGTATAAATTTAATGAAAACTAAAATTTTTTTATTTGCATTTTGAGCATTCTTTCTTCTTAAATTTTTTGTGCTCTTGTGATTTAAATGATAAAATTTTATTGCTTTTATTAATATTTTAACAAAAAAATATTACAAAAGTAAATTTTTTAGTTTGCGATCTCGTTTTAACATTAAAAAATAATGGAAAAAGTAATGAATCGTTACTTTTGAACTAATGGTAACGGTAACGAGTTACTTTTGAGAAACAATAACTACTGTAACTAGTAACGATAACTAGTTACTTTTTCGACTCGGTAACAAATAACGATAACTAGTTACTTTTAAAAAGTAACTTTTTCATCCCTGGGTAAACCGTAGGGTAAACTCGGGTGAGATGGCCATACAGGAAAGATGGCCAACCTATGTTTTTTCAATCTAGCTCGCCATGAAACATCGAATAAACATGGGTTGGCCATCTTTCCTGTATAGCCATCTTACCCGAGTTTACCCTATAACGTAATACAGTAAGCAATTGTATTGTCTTAGCATAAAAATACATTAGTTTGAAATCGTTGCCCGAAACGAATAATTCTCGTCAAGTTTCTCTCTCCGCGTCGCATCTAATATCAAGATCGATTCTAGACAGAATATTTAAAAAAGTGTACAATAATAAATAATATTATGTTGGCTCGTTACGTCATTGCGACTTTATTTTAGAAATGTGGGACATTCTACGGCGAGCCGATTCACCGACAGAAATATCGGACGACGATTTACGCGAGATAAACGGCGCGCGTTTGATTTTCATCGCAGAAATTATACCACGGCGCGTTTTAATGCTCCTCATGTTTGCCGCGTTGCATTAACAATCGCTTATGATTACACAACGCCGCGGGACGGTCCGAAAACCGAAAGCCGGAGACCCGACAAACGTTCCTAGTTAGTGACACAAAGCAGCAATCGGAACGCGAGCCGTCGGAACAGTGACACACGACTCGCTTCGTTAGGCACTTTCCGGTCCGAATGAAAATAATTACCTTTTTGCTTGGAGCACGAATAGGACGTAAGCGAATTAACGGCACCCATATACACAGAGCCCGGGCCATTTGCACCGATGTACGCGCGCGCGCGTGCGCTCGCGAATTCTGAGGGACATCCGAAAGAAAAAAAAACGAAAACTGCGAGTGATAACAAGTTTTTACAATCTTGACAGGGAGAGGCGGGGCGAACGAAGAGATTCTACGTTTAATAACTCGCATCGGGGGCGCGACGCGAGAGAAAAGGAAGAACGTCGCGTCGCCGTCGTTGTGGTCGCGGGTACAATTAGCGAATACGTCGCCCGCGCGGAGGGTAATTGCCTCGAAAACGTATTTCAGACCGGGGAAAAGTTGCGCCGTTAATCCGCGAATTCGTTCCCCGAAAATGCCCGTCCGAATTAATTGCGAAAGACGACACCGAACGAGGTTGGCCGAGCTGTGCGGGGGGGCACCGGAAAATTATAGCGTTCCGCGACGCATTCACAATTAGTAACGTTATGAAGGGAGAAAAAAATAGCGCTGTTACTGCATTATGCGATATATAATTTACCGTGATCTTTACACACAGCTGTGAGAGTAATAAGAAACTTGAATGCTGCAAACGCGCATTATATTTCGCTGAAATTTATTAAAACGATATTTATAATCCGTACTGTCCGCGGCGCTGTGAACCTCGACGTGTCAAATGCGACGCGCCGGATACAGCTGGGATTTGCGTTTTATTTATTTCGCGGATGTGAAGCTTTCGCACATTGTAAATCGCGTCCAGACCCGTTCGTCGTCGTTTAATAAATCTTGTGTATTTTATTTCGCGCGGCTAACGTATTCGTGAAAGGGGCGAGTCGAGATTAGTACGACGAAGGATGAACATTGGTTTCATGAACTCATCTTAAATATTTTATCTTAACTGTAAGCCGATCTTCGGTAAATCCGCGCAACAAGCGAACGGTGCGTATTACGTTGTAATCCGGTTCCGCGTTTAACAACTGCCTGATCAAGTCAGAGCAGAAATCTTGCGGCGCCAGTCGCGGTTACAATTACTAAATGCGATTAGCTAAATGGGCGCGCGACTGCAGGCTGCGCGCGCTAGTACGAACGCAATTATTGCAGAGATTAATTTTGTGAGAGTTATCAGGTTTAACTGCGAGAGCCAGCTTACTTCGCGACGGGCTGAGCAACAGCAGACGTACGCGAATCGCGGAAAATACTTCGGCAAAGTAACGTGAATTAAACGTCATATATCAAAGGGTCACTTGGCGGATTAATCGCTTAACGAGATTGGTGTCCTCGATAAAAACGAAAAGAATTACATGTTAAAAATATCTTACAAAATATATACGTAACATTTCTATAAAAAAAAAATGCCATTGTCACAATAAATTGCACGCTAGAAGAATAAAAGTAGATCTTTCCTTAGCTATAACATAATTAATTTTTAAATATCTTATCACTTTCTTACCAGTTATACATATATTAATTGTGTCTCGATAATATTGACGGTCTCTTACACTGAACTGCAGAACGAGCGTTATTCTTCGAGCCGTATTCCGTGATTTCCTGGTAAGAAGTACAGAAAACGAGTCAGCTATAGCCGCGGCGACCTACATCATCTTCCTGGAACTTAACCTAGTGCATTCGTAGCTGAGTTTCAGCTCATCGTGGCGCATTTAGAACAAAGTTCGCGAACAAAGTCGTGTAATGACAAAGTTCAACAAGCACGTCGCATGCAAACATACCGAAAACAAGATTATTAAATATTCCAGCAAATCTGCGTTTATTTCGAATGGAGTGGCTGAGTTCAATGGCGTACCTTTATGCACGTTAAACTTTAGTTGAGTTACATTTGTTCCTCATTAATCAAATTATCCATTTTATATATAAAATCTGTATGTATGTGTACATATTGCAAAATAAATTGTAAAAATATTTTCAAAATATAATTTTATAAAAGAATCTTGCGTCTTGTTCCATCTCTCTATCCTTTTAACTATATAAATGCAAAAAAAACGCGTGCTTCATGACATGTTAATGTCCTGGGAAAGAAATGTAATACGCGATATAAAACGTAAAACAAGGTTTAACATAGATTGTAACGGAGTATCGACCTAACGGCAATTTTGTGCGGTAGGAGCTCACATAGTGTTTTTACTCACACTGCCACTTTATCTGATCGCTGCTAGCTGCACGCAGATAAGCGTATATTACAGCGCATTGTATACGATTTCCAAGGATATAAACTGGCTATCGTTATCATGCCGTACGATTGTATCATTCGTTAAAACGACAATTTATACAGCAAGCGTAGCCAACCTGAAGTATTTTATAGTTATGTAAATAATAAGCTATATATAATAAGTTACATATAATTATCGTAAAGAAATTGGTACAATTTCTTATTATCTGTCGTCTATTAATCCTATCCATCTAAAAAAAAATTTAAAAAACATGCATATACATATACCTAATTCCATTATATTGATAAAATTATATGCACATATATAATGCATAATTTTATTAGACAGAGATTCTTCGAGATAATATTTTCAGATGCATTATACATCATTTCTCTCGCCAAAAATACTTTTACCGGAGATTATCGGGATATAATTTTAAACTTCTCTCATAGAGAATTCTTGGCACTGAAATTAAACCACATCGAAGTTGCACCGTGTAGAGTGCATAAATCTCATACGTACATTTCTAACTGAGAGCCTCGGTAGCTGAAAAGTACGGTGGCTGAAGATCAAATCGTTGGGACCACAAAGGACCGTTTTTCCAACGTTCGAGAGGGAATCGGTCTCGAGCTGGTCTCCGAGACTTCAGGCCTCGTGGGGGGTGAGTTCGAGCTAACGAAAACTTTTCTTAGGGAAATACGATCGTAATCAGACCGTGCAGACTCCTTCCCCATCCAGTGGCGCGCGGCCGGCAATCTCGACGCTAAGAACTCGCTAGTCGCTAGATCGTTAGGGGACGAAACTCAAAAGGCGTGTGCCGGTAATCGGGGTACGGATTGCGCCATTGAGATTTGTGACGCCTGACGGCGCGGCTAGACGCACAACGAGAAGATGTGTGTTTGTGTTTGAGTGTGTGTTTCTGTGTGTGTATGAGCGCGCGCACCTTTACCTCTACCCCTTTCACCCTTCTTTCTCTTCCACTCTGTCGTTCTCTCTCTCTCTCTCTCTCTCTCTCTCTCTCTCTCTCTCTCTCTCTCTCTCTCTCTCTCTCTCTCTCTCTCTCTCTCTGCGCGCGCGCCCCCTTCCCCCCCCCCCCTCTCTCTCTCTCTCTCTCTCTCTCTCTCTCTCTCTCTCTCTCTCTCTCTCTCTCTCTCTCTCTCTCTCTCTCTCTCTCTCTCTCTCTCTCTCTCCTTCCCCCTCTGTTCACAACACGTCGTCCCCCAAAACTGCGAACGCATATTCCTGCCAGTGTCTCCATAAATATGTATTCCGTTTAATGAGACCCCGGTAGCACGGAGAGAGCACGGTTTATGAGCGCGAACGCAGTCACGTTGCGTACACGCAAACAAACACGCGCGACAGCACACGGCATAATGCCATTGAGCTCTGTGCGTCACGTCGTAGTGCCTTTAGAGTGTCATCCAAACATTACTACATCCCGCGAGTATTATTTCGATGCGCGTGAAAAGATTGAAATAAGCGATCGAGAATCCGGGTCGTAAATACTCGGACTCGAGAGGTGAGGTGATTTAGTGATCGCAAATCACGGGTGTCACCGGTTGTTTTCGTCCGCGGTTGCTGGATCGGAAACAATTGATACGTCTTTCGGTATCTTTTAAGGAAAAACGGGATCTCTTAAATCGATCAAAGAATCTATAGATAAAGTAAAATGTAGTAATTCACTTGAGACAGTCTATACCGCGTGTGAGGAAACCGATAGTTCGCCTCATCATCCCGCAGGGCGCAATTTGCGATGCCTCGTTGCTACGTCTATATCCAGTCGCGAAACTTGGGGCGTGTTACATAAGTACGGTTTATCCGCGTTTTGCATAATGCGAACCCTTAACCTTGTACCCCGTAGGAAGCGATCCTATGTGCGATCTCAGATACTGCGAATTAGGTATTGCAAAGTGTATACCGCTAGAAATTTTACTCCCGTGCGTACGTGTCTCCATTTAATTAAATTATTTAATTCCATTAATTTGGCATCGTTCTATAATATCCGCACGTTACCCCCGTTTATTAAAATATTCTCTTAAAATATTAGAAACACGCTAATAAGCAAATTATATGATTTAGATTGATTACGTAACTTGTACTAACTCGTGTTTATAAGAACTTTTAATCTCGTGCTGTCGGCATCACTTGCAATAATTACGGTAGTAAGTTGCGGATGAACTTCAGCCCCATGATCGATCGTTCGTGCTGCAGGCTGCTTTGGAGCTATTTGCTAGCGGGATCGAGTGGAACGTGCTTCGTCCAATTTTGAAGTTTAACAAACTCTCTGGACGCGCACGCCACGTCGTCTTATTTAAATTACATCGTATAAGAGATAATCTTGCGTTTTCTTTTTCTGGTTAATAACCACTTACCGTTTTCTAATTAAGTATAACCGATTAAGGGAATTCTCTCCCCTCTCTCCCGCGCGCCTTGATAACGACAGATCTACGATGGTCGAAACCGAGGAAATGAATCGCAATTAAGTTTAATCTCGAGTCGTGTTCCCTTTGTTCCCTGAGAATTGCTCGTCTGCATATAGGCGATATGATGCGACAAGCCGCAGAAAAAGAAGTGACCGGGGAAAGAGAGAGCCTTTTAATCGAGACGGCCGTATTTAAGAAGACTTCATTTACGTTTCTTACTTTGGCGAGATGACTTAACTTCGGTTCTTCACTTTCATTAAAACTCGTGCTAACGCTCTATGGTCGAATAGTAAGATCCTAGTCTTCCAAGTTTTTAATTGAGGAATCGTTGCCCTTTACGCCTTTCTAATTAGTGTATCTTCCTTTCCTCTGCGTACCGATAGTATGCAGATAATTTGAGACAAAATTTATTTCATTATTATGAATCGTCAATAGCTGCGTAATTATTTACAGTCAAGTGTAAATGTTTGACATAATTTACTAAAATTAAATTCTTAAATTCTTTAAAGAATGCAAATCTACAAATAACATATAAAATTTAGATAATTTCAGCCTAATTTCATTCTAATATCAGCTTTAAATTGAATAGAAGTATCAAAAAAGATTGCCATTAATTAAATCTCTGCAGAACAACATAATTTAATTAAACACGTTGTAGTAATTATTATCAGAGACATGTTATCTAATTGATTTATTATATGCTTAAGTTGGAAATCCGGTCCTAATTTTGTGTCATTGATATTGGAAAAGTTTTAATTATGAAAGAGTAGAGATTGTAATAAATTGTATACGCACCGAGAAATAAACCCAAACTAATAAATCTCTATTAACGTAGGTATTCCGTTTATGACAAATAGTCTCGTTGTCTTACCCGAGCGCGAACCACGCTTGAAAAGATTTTCGATATTTCGTTCGTGGCATCGATAATAAATCAACGGGTTATCAATATTCTCGCGCCTCATCCTGTACGAAAATGGCATTCAGATATAATGTCGCGGTTAGAATTTATTTCGTACGATCAATCTTTGCGGGCAAACCCGCTATGATTCACGAGATTAACCTGCAGCGGTTAAAGGAAATCCGACGGTTCAGCGACACACTCGCAATGAATTATATCGACTTCATGAGCGCGTTGAACAAATAAAACAAACCGGCAGATAACAGTTATTCAGTCAGATCAGGTCGGAATTATTGACTTAAATTCAGTCGAGCAATTTTTCTTCCACCACTTCAGCGCATCTAATGTCGCGCACTTCTCACAAAGGTATTACGATGCGTGCCTGCAGCTGCCTGCTAGCAGGCGCAAGATTGATCAGGCGGCGCGAAAAGGTTTCGAAGCAACAAGTATCATTAATCTAGCGCCCTTCAAAATTAACTAACAGTCTTGCTGATACATAATTTTATTTTCGACTGATAACAGCTCGCCGGATGTAAAGGAAAATTGAAATTAATTATTCAATGAGTCTTAACAGAAACGGATATAAATTGGCGATAGCCTCTTAAGGCTATACGCTCCCGAAATCATCAATCATTTAATTCTTTAGCGTGAGAGCTCGGGTCCGTTGATGAAATTCGATGTGTTTGAGTGTCCTTGCACGCGCGCGCGGCTAAGTCCTCCGACTAAATCCGCTATGATTCACGAGATTGACCGGCGGTCGAGAGGATCCGACAGCAGCCTCGGCTCGCGACGTTTCGTAGGCCCATAAATTTCAATGCGCTATCGATCGGCTTCAACGAGTAGCCGGTGCGCATGTTGCAGGCCAAAGAAAGTGTGTGCTCGCTTGTACGGCGTTGATTTACGTCGGATAATATCGAATTACGATCGCGGGAGATTGTCGGGGTTCGGCGTGGTTACCAATGAAGGAAGAGGGAGAGTTGACGAGAGGATTAAAGCTGCAAGAATGGTTCTCTCGGTCGAGGAGTCTCATTCGACTTGTGATCGATACCATTAATAATTTGCTCTATTTTTTTGTTATATGTAAATAATAAGAATTTCTTTAAACTTTAACGGATTAATTAAAAGAAGAATGCGTTTATCGCAAATATTCTCTTTAAGATAACCATTCAACGATCGTATCATCAATATGATTGGAGCGGGGAAAGCGTTCCCCGAAGATAATCCAATTTAATCACGTCATCGGAATTCAATCTCGCGACGATTTTTCGCTAGAAAGCGGAGTTATCTGAAAATTTGTCTTTATTCTACTATGTATAGCCAATAAAGATGATCATTTCACAGTCGCAGAAAGACGATACGGAAACAAGGCACTGATAAGAAATTTATCGTAATATTTCTAAGCGGATTATATAATTCGATCGCTAAAAGCAAGTCCCAAGACTGTAGAGCAAAAACGTGTCGGCCACGAAGATACTTTGAACGGGGGGATATAATAACGCAGATGAAACGGGAGCCATGTTCGTAAAAAGTAGATTAAAAGAGACTGAAAGGTAGAACACAGAGGGGTCATTTGTACCACGAAGCGCGAAGTCGTCCCGACGAACGGTTGCGTGTTGCGCCGATCGTTGTGCCGAACCTGTCATTCACACACCGACCTTTTCAACCACCCCACATAGATAACTTTTATTCCGCGGTTACCGATCCCTTTGATTGAATTCGCGTCGTCCCGACGACCAGCTGTTTGCCCCCCGCTTTCGATTTTTCTTTGCACCTTTTCACGCGATTGGTTTCAGAGACTCGGCCCGATAATAGAAGTCGAGAATTGAAGATGATTTTAATGTAAGTGTAATTTGTTTGAAACTGCATGGAGTGATGCGATCTGAAAAAATTATTCATATAAGAAAATAGTGATTTTATTACTAAGTTCGATTTCTCTCAAAGATTTTTTTTCTATCTGTTTTTATGAGAAGCAATATATACTACCTGTGTGATTAGTTCAAGGAATATAAATTTTATATACCATTATCTCGCATTAGTAAATGGTATTATAAAAAAAACGCTGCAGCTCTCATATAGAAAATTTGTTTAAATTTTGCAGAAAAGATTTCTCAGTTTTTTTCTTCGTACATGAGCTTATCGAATGAATATGAGAAAGAACGCGGTGCGCGTCTATATGTGCAACGTTGCATAAAATAATTGATGAATCTATCTTCATAGAGATGTATAGCCATCGATAACCCATCAAACGTAAAACTGGACCGGCAATGGCCTAGGGCAGCATACCTTGAGAAAGACTACGCTACCATCGCGCATTTTGTTTAAAAATATTTTATCCTCTCCGAATATACCATTATTTCCTAAAATAACGAAAAGTTCTGTCCGTTATTCTGACCGAATAACGACCTACAGAGTCATTACCCGATATGTAATGTAATTCAATACGGTCAGATACGGCGTTTCGTGTCGTCGGGATTAAATATTTTTCGTTACATTGATTCTTGCGGTACTTCGATACGAAAACGATAATTATGAAATAAAAGCGGATCTGTGCGCGGAGAACCCGCTATCTTAGGACTTCACGACGATTTAATATCGCGTATCCATTCAACTTTCTCCGGATAGATACCCCTTTTATACCCCGATTACAGATCCTTCATTAAATCCTCGCTTTCCAAACCCTCGTTATTCTGAGTGATAAACCGTTTAGGGTCTCCTCATTCACTTCGCGTCATCCTTTCTAGCATTTTGTCCGTGAACATTTTCTCTCGGCTTTTCTATCAACTGCCACTAAACTCGAAACTGTTCGGAACAAGCTTATTCTTGTCACATGACGCTCGTTTGTGTATTTCGGTGAATTTTGTTCTAATTGTCTTAGATCAGTCATGTCTTAAAATATTATATATTAGGTCGTATTATATGTTAACCCAGATATCGTCCAAGTAATTGAATTACGAATGACTCACGGTTCGTTTATTTAGTCTTACTAGTTTAATATCTTGCGGCAATATAATCCGTGCGCTCAAATTCAAGCGTAAAATTAAATCAACATCTTATATAAATAACATGCTATCGCGCGCACGACACGAAACGTCGGTTAAAATATCTTAAACAACGCGAACGTGTACCAATTACCGCAGATATCGACAGCTGTTATTATTCGTACGAAAGTGTACGTGCTGAGAGAATATAACGTTCAACTGCAATCATATATATAAATCATATATATAAATCATCAAATAGCTAAAAATAATGTTTCGTGTCCACATTGCCCTTTTGCGTCACGAGAAATGCGTTTCAGCCGAGATTCGATTGCCTTGTAGAACATTGAGCCAGCTGGAAGGTACACGATTCGCTGACACTATTTCTTCTCGAGGGTCCCATGATCCTTTACGCGATCAACCAGTCCCTTCTTATAGAACCACTTTTCCCATCGCGTGAACCCTATCAAACTTTTGCCACCTAAACTCGTTAAATGGAAAAATCTCGAGTTTATTTAATAGTAAGTTTTCATTTATTTTCTATGGAAAATATGCTTGATAATGAACCATCACTAATAGCGTATTTTATAACAAGAGTGACATAATTTATGCAAACAATATCTCAAGCTTTAAAAGCGCGTCGTAAAGTTATCATGATAGCTTTTAAAATTTTCAGAGGAAAGGAGAATCTAATAAAACTAAAATTTTTTGCAAAAATATGAAATGAAACTGCTCTAATTAATATAATTAAAAAGAAGTACTGAGAGACTGTCCGGGCTAATTTAGAATAACCATCGTGTGCAACATTATTACGGTAATACTGCAAAACTAAAAGTTTTCCTACGCGAGATGTGAAAAACTGTAATAATTGCAGAAATATTTCCGCGAAGAAACTGCTCGCTTGTTTCGCGGGGGTCGAAGTTACGGGATCGCAAACGCCCGCAACCTCGCGCGCCGTGTTGTAACTACGCACCTATGCATACACGCAGTTTGCAGCAGCACAGCCCGGGCTGCACCGACAGTACCGTCGTAAATCAATCTTGCGGCAATAGACGTTTCTCCTCGCGGTTACCGTCGGCGTATGAAAATTAAAACGGTATATCATGCGGAATCTGGTTAGAAGGGACCGCGATTTAAAAGAGCATTACGGCCGCGCCGTACGTTTCCTGTTCTCGTGTGCGCTCGCGCCAGAAACCAAAATTCATGTCGGCGAATAGCGGTCGTGGCGCTTGCAAATATAGCGGCTTAGAACATTAGGTACGCGGCGCGAGCCGCGGTTAGCGGTAGTACATATTATCAAGGTTCTCTCTCTGGTTCTCAAGGGAATAAGTTTGAGTTTTCCCGACGAGATTCAAAAAGAGATACACCGCCGAAATAATCGTCAATTCAATAAAGCTCTTCAGTCAGTCGATTCAATAATTAACCTAAGCTGCAGCGCGGGGATATCATTAATATTGAAAAACAAATTTAAACAATATATCTGTTTAGTAAAACAGTGTCGATATTTCTCACAAAATCGGAGAAATATAAATGCCGCGAGAGTCCTCGAATACTGCAATAAATTCCGGATAGTTACCACAGTCACGCGCTATTATCAGATTCGCGCTCGTACGACGAAATTAACGTTTACAGAGAAGTTTCCGCAGCGGACGGTTGGGAAACGCGACATATATTTCATTATTACGTCGGCGACGTGTGCACCTTGGAAGTCTTGTCCGTAGGATATTACGGGTTTTTGAACCGCGCTGACTGTTATTTCTGGTCTCATTGTTATCGAATTTGTTCCCATCGACACGCTCGCCTCCAGCGGCGGTATCGAAGAACCGCGGCTCGTAGCCGGAAAAAAATTCTGTTTGTAAAAAATTACGATACGCTCTTCGAGTACGTATATAAATCTGGAATATTTCGAGCAACGTGTATTACGTTAGCAAGATCATTTTCCAAACTTAATTAAATCTCTGTTAGATGTGAAGTCGGGCGTTAGAAACATATTGAGAGTACCTCGATAACGGTAAACTTGCGTAACTTTCAGAGCGTCGGAAATTTCGTTTACGTAATATATGAGAGGAAATATATAAGAGGTAATCACAGCAGCTGGTGGAACATGTTAAATTCAGACGGGAAAATGCTGGAGAAGTAGCTGAACACGAAACTGAGGCGTTTCGCGCTTTGTATCTCAACGGCCTGAATATAATCGCTGAAGTGACAAATAGGTAAACCTATACGAAGCGCTCGACGCGCTTCGCAGAGCAATAGCACCGCAGCCCGGAATTTGCAGAATTTAAGTCGATTCCGCTACAAAACTATACCACGTTAAGATCGCTCGCCGCGTAACTTCCATCATGATACAATAATTTCGAAGTAATCTATATTACAACCCTGAGTAAAGCCCGATCCAATCTCCGCCGAACTCGATGGTGGTCCCTCTACAAACAATTTAAACATATAACAGGTTCCCCTCGCCAGAGTAAATAACAAGGGAGATCCAAGGATACATCAAACGACGTTAATTTCGGGATCTCCTGACCGGTGCAGATTCCGCGCATAAATCACAATTAGCCATAAACGTTGAAAAAGCCTCGCGAAAGTCTTCCGCCAGCTGCACTCTAAACGATGACTGCAGCACGTGGCCGAAAACGCTTTGTTGATTATTAAAGCTCCACGGGGAGACGGAGACGAAATGAGAGAGACGTCGTGGACAGAGGGGTAGAACGTAAAACGCATGGGGACGCGCGCGGAGCATCGGCAGAACCGAAGGGGTTGAGGGAACCCCCCTCTGACTCGGCAGTTCCGAGGGGTCGCGCTGCGAATGGCGACGTCACCAAGTGCCACGGACGGCGCCACGGATACACCGGGAGTCGCATAATGGGCAGACACTTACGATACAATTTATTCTGCACGGAATACCCAGCAGGGAAATATAATTATGCCGGCGACGCGATATTGTGCTCGTCATTAATGTGTCTCGCGTGTTCCGACGCGACTGTCTGCTCGCGCGTAACACGTATGAAAGAGCGAGCACTGAATATCGCTAAGACGCGTCTGTGTGTGTGCATTCAGACGCACGTCATTTCCTTCAGCGCATCGCGAAGAAGGAAATAACAGTTTGATTTCCATTGGACACGCGCTATTTAAAACACATGCGAAGAAGATTTAAGAGAGAAAAGATTCAAGACATTTGAAATATTCTCCTTTAAATTACATCGAGATTAAAATGAAAATTAAGAGGTAATATCAAAACGCGACGTTCGATCTATTATTGAAAGAACAAGTCTATTTGCTTTTCATTGAACATTTTAATCGCACTGACAAAAATTAATTGAGATCACTCACTTAAAAATATGACGGACATTAACTAGTCGAGAGAATCGCAAAGTTCGAAGTTTTACTGCCGCGAGAAGTTTGATATTCACTTTGTGAGCACAAACTGTTCTCGGACTTAGAATTATTTCATGTCGTGGCGAGTGTCGTTCATTTTGCCGTAGTTTTCCGCGGATAGCCGCGATGCACCGCGCGGCGCCGCCGCGCCGGCCCGCATTTTCCAAGGCTGCAACGTGCAGCGCGCGGAAACTTTTCCGCCTAAGGGTTATTTGCCACCCACAATGTTTCTTAATTTAACAGCTGTTCTCCATCCGCTAACGAATAGGTTGCATGCGCGTGTAATGAATATTTCTTTCTCCTCGCATCGCCCTCGCAAAAGTTATTTCTAATGGACTATTCCTGCGTACAGCTTCGAAACAATTTACAATTATCGCGCGTAATAACAAAAGTTGAGTAAATGAAGCCTGATTAAATGCGTTGCACGCATTTAGTAGTATCCGGCTACACATTACTGAATAATTATACATTGTAATCATTAAATTAAGCTACACGTAATATTAATCAATGTAACGATAACGGAACCCTCAGTTATATGTAGGTATATGCGATTCGACTGCGCGAATACCGTTCGTACTGCGGATGTAACGCTCTCCGAACGGCGCGGGCGGACGGGTTCGATCCGCGTATTGCTGCAACGCGGCAGATATAAGCGCAGATCGATGCAGATAAAGTTATGCGCTGCATGCGCGGCTTAAGGATCCATTTGCCGAGACGATATTTTACGAAGGGGCGCACGTCGCGGCGCGTTTCGCGATTTCCGCGGTGAACGGTGCGCCCCCGGGCTGCAATTACGCGCTCCTTTGTAATTACGCCGCGTCGTAATTGAAAATGATCGCCTACGACTAAGAGACTTTGATCGCGAGCGAGCGCGAGCGAGCGCGAGCTGCATATCCCGATACTCCTCCTGCGCACGCCGATTACTCGCAACGTTCGATATCGAAAATTGCGTCTCCCAAGAGAGCGTTCTCTCCTTTGAGGAAGTGGGTTCGCGGGACAACGTTGTTTCGGCGCTACGGGCGCGAAAATAATAGCGCGCGGGGGTGATCGACAAGAGGCGGACCTCCAGAGAAACAGCGGATGCATTATTATACTGAGGAGCTGATACAGGATTGATGCACGTCGCGCAGAATGCACCATAATTGGAGGGAATTCCCTCACGAGCCTATTAAGCCGCCTCTCTCGCCTCTCCCCGCACGATCGCGCCATTTTCGCGATTGTTATTCCCTCATTTACAAGGCACCTGACGATACACGACTCGCCGCTTACACGTTACACGGCGCACGTCCTGGCAAGCATACCGGTTGACCGTTGTCCAGCGATTTAGTCGGTCGTTTGTGTCGTGTGACAACACGATGTTATCATGTATAACCACTGGCTTCTTTGCAACGGCGGGACTTTCTTCGCTGGAAAATTGCTGCCTGAATAACACCCACCCTTCCGCAACACCGTCGACAATGCGAGAAGGGGGACCCCGGGAGGGGTTGGTATTGCACGCGGTTGAGCGACACGTATACCTATAGCGTTACGTGAGTCGTCGGCCGCGGTGATTTTAATTTAGGTACTCTCTGACGAGTGCGGATCGTCGAGATAACGTTGCGCCAGAATTTCCACGATCTAACCTTTGCATGCGGGTCACGGGTTCCGTTAACTTTGCTACTTGTTCGCGTACGGTTGGACTCGCGAGATCGGATTACGTTCAGACGCTCGTTCTATGGTTGATTTAATACACACAAATTGATAACGCAAAGATAAAGAGAGTACTTGCTGCTGAATTTGCTTGAATATTACGACGATTTGTTTAAAAAGAACTTTTTTGCAATAGGGGAGGAAAAAGTATAAAAGAAAAATATATTACAGTCGATTTGATTGCGCATACTTAAGAGAATACTATAAGAATAGAATATTCTTCTTCGCGTTGTTATTATTATATAACGATGAATCTCTCTCCGATCGGTTTCTACAGCTTGAAACAATCCTGTTACGATGAAACGATTATGCCAATTAAATATTTAATTATTTTAATCATTTCATATTTGTATGTATTAAATATTTGCAATCGTTTGCAAATGTTTTCAAGTCATCCATGTTATAATTAAATTTATAATATATCGAATAATTTTTGAAAACAAAATAAATTAACAATTAATTAAAGAAAATGCCATTTTCGATCGGTCTGGATCTTGGTAGCCCAATAATAATATTTCTGTGTGAATTTTGTATACTTTTTACAACTCAGTAAATTGTACGCCGATTTATTTGTCGGTCTCAAAACACAGCTTTTTATTGGAACAGTAAATCCATCTAAATCGATAGACAATTTAATTTTTAATACTAATCAGCATTCTATTTAAATCACTATAAAGAATTTAAAACAAAAAAAAATTACTTCAATCCAGATTGAAATCTAAACCTTCCTACAATTCGTGACAGGTATCTTCATCAAGAGGCAATGAATTAAATAGATAATCTGATAATATACGGAAATGGCATAGCTAAAACGCGGGCAAAATTTAGCAGAATTGATCAATTCTCCCAAATTAGGAAGAAAATTATCTTCACAGACATCGCAAAATATCAGATTTCAACTATGTTCAAATGTATATTCAAAATATTAATGAATTAATCTATAATGTAACACTCATATATTAACGGTAGATATAAATAATATAACACGTACAATACGTACATATATAATATTATATACTTTAATCTATCTCCAAGTCCTTACATTCCTTACAGACTCGCGGTCTCTCATGAACCAAAAAAGATCAATCTTCAATGCTCATCCTTCGTATCCCTTTTACGTGTGCCTTGCGACAGTTCTTACGTCATCCCTAGCTTGGCCATACCGACGATTGTTATATCCTCGTTTACTACCCTCGTGGCCGGCGGTGAATTCGCCGCAGTGTCTCCTGCGAGGACACACTGCGGACCCTCGCGTCCCCCCTGATTTATTCGCGCGCCGTACTGTAACAATGAGATGTTATCTGTAACGGCGTGTGGCACAAGCTGCCAACCCCTTTTGGGCGACGGGGCTGCCTCGGCCGCCTAACCCTTCCTTACGCGGTGTCGGCGACTTGTAATACATTATATCGCAAACGCCTCGGTGATACCGGGGGCCTGGTTACGGTGCAAGACGCTTGTTTATAGGCACCACCTTAGACCGCACGCTATTTCGTTCGATCGGGATTGCGGAAGCCGGAATGCATTACTGGCTGAATACCATCGTCGGGCTTTCGTTCGCGCGTATATACGGCTCGCAAGTTATTCTCGAATCGGACGTACGGCGCGCGCTCGTGCTCGACATATCGCCGCGGTAATAACTCCCGCTATTATATCGTTGGGCGCGCGTTAAGTTATCCCCCAAAGACGGTTAGCCACGAACTGACTATTGCCCCAAGTTGCTGGCTCTTATCGCGCAATTAGCGCCACTTAACGCTGGATTATCGCTTTCTTCATCGCGATGAGACTCGCGTTATACCTCGATCCGATTCGGGTTGGCGAAGTGCTCTAAATGGAAAATTAATTCACGAAGGTGCAACCGTGGTTCGGTCAGTGCTTAAAGTAAAAGGAATATTTATGACACAGTCGAGCTATCCGTGTCATGCATATATTATATTTTGGAAGCATTTATCTCATGACCGTTATAAAGAGACGTTATCGATAAATGACAATGTGGCTACATCGTGTACCGCACTGATGTGTAGGTATATATAGAGTGGGATATTCTCGTCGCGTAATATGTTGCGGCACATTCTCAACAACGAAGGTATAGATAAGGAAATATATATACAAGCCCAACCCGTATTTGTTCGTTGATACCATCCTCGTCATCTCTTGATTATTGTTTGATGATACACAGCGAAAGGAAGAATGCAAAATAACTTGTCGCGTTCGATCGCGCCAGCGTTGATAAATATTTTTCCAAATTTCACGGATCGGCTAAAAGGTTTCGTTAACTACAACAACTTTTTTATCATTGCATCCATGCAAAATGCGCTAAAAAAAGGAAAGAGAACAAACAGTACCATCGCAATGTATACGTACCCGTGAATAAAGGATAAAGCGATTTTAATACTCTATACTGTAAATCCGTGAATTTCAAATATTTCTGAGAGAGGACAGACAATCTGAAATGAATGAAATGGAAAAATAGACCTATTATCAAACAGCGGACAAGCTCAGATTAAAAATAAGTCGCTTATAAAATTGCATGTTGCGTGTCGAAAATAAAAACAAGATAAAAAGCGAAGGGAAAAACTTGTTATTTCCAAAAATAGATACATAAAACAGAGTTGAACGATTTTAACATTTAATCAATATATTTGATAAATAAAAAAAGATTTGTTTGATCAATCGATAAACGATATCGATAATTGTAGCTGATTCAGCATTTATCTCTCTAACCTGTCAATTTATCGCATTGCGCATAATTAGATTTCACTGATGTGCTTTTTTTTCGAAAACTCGAGAACACGTAACAAAGTACAATTGAGCATGCACGTGAAACAACTTTGGTAATTATTTGTTGGAAATCGAAGGGATTCATATGATTCGTTCCCATCGGGTTGACAGAACATCAACCCGTCGATATTGGAAAATTTCTGTCAAATGGAGTGTTCTCGATTGGACTGCCATCAGTCGAGCATGCCATCGGTATCGGATACGCGATAAGAATGTAAAGCAATCAATCAAATCTCAACACGTGTATACGTAAGCGAAATAATGGTCAAATGGAGCCCGATTGGCCAATAGTTGTCCACTTTTTCACACGTTAGCGACGTGCGCGATATTTAACTATTTGCGGATCCCATCATAGCAAGGAGTCTATTTAATTACCTATACGATCAGATAACAATACGAGAGATAGAGCTTGTGTGCACTATTGTAGTCGGTATTGATTTATGTCACTTTAAACGAGGTGATAATGTCAAGGTGCGTACATAATGTCTCTATTGTACGTACTCTAATTCCTAGAAGTTAATCCAGAATGTCCCCGATTTAGCTAATAAGTTCTGTCACAGCTTACCGAGAAATCATAACGGGACGCGTTGCAATATTAATATGAGATCGGAAACAACGCGTTGAATGACACAGTGTACAGGCAAAATTGCGGCAGACAAAATTGAGCTATCGAGATGTTAATAAATTGATTGACTGCTAACGGAATTCCCTGCTTATATCGCGCGGTCGCAACAATTAGCGATATAAATCGTTATTATTGAATATTGAACGTATACAAATGCAAATGCAGACTGACTGACACGAAATCTACAGTTTAAAATTATTAATCGCTCCTCAATTACATGCGCATATCACATCAGTTTCAGCCCAAAATATATAATTACAAAAATTGATGTCGTGATTAATATGTCGGGGGTGAATTATTAAATAATATTAATATTAAATAATATCCGTGATATAATCGCAACGCGCCAATTTAAAATGAGCAATGATATTCGCGCGATTGCATCATTAAGCGAGTAGCATGAATTATATTGTCGAACCGCCATAAAGCCGGAGCCCGCAGCTCTCGTGCAACGCGACCGCAACTCAGAATTACGTCATTCGCCGGAATCTTTAGTCCCGCGGCCATCTGCCTACCGGTTAAAGGCAGTTACAATAAAGTAACGTTATCTAGCCTGATTGCAACCCGAACGGCGGTTGAGATTTTGAGTTTCGTCGGACGGCAAAGTGCAGAGAAGAGGGGTGGTGGTGGTGGTTGGGACGGAAAGTGCTTACCTCGGCAATAGTCCAGCGCGCGGCCTCGGCCGTCGGACACTTCTCCACCGGTCACGTTGGAATGAAACCGCCCTTGGAATTAAAACGGTGGAATAAAAACCCTCTGAATAGGTCAGGTTCTCTCTCGCGCGAACGCGCGCGTTCAAGGGGGGAACTAATACCGGAATACTCAATTAACCATACCGCATAGACCTGATAGTGCCGCTAATTACGATGGTGTGTCCGTAAACCTGCGCGGTAAAGGGATGCTAAGGATGCTGCGATCTTCGGTCTCCAGGCCGAACGCTACTTCGGTATTCCACTCTCGCGCGACGCGCCTTTGACCGGGCCGATTGGCCGAAGGATAGCCGGGCGAACGAGCCGAAGGAGCGGAATTGAAAGAGCCGTTAAACTTGCGGTCGTCCTTGCGGAACTACCTTCGTGAGACTGCCTCCGGCAGTCACGTTACGACGAAAACGCGACGTTCCGTACTGCACCCACGAGTTCTTTAATGATCCCAGGGATACGTGTGAGATCGTTACTCGCACGCGGGAGAGTGAGAAAGAACGCGTCGCGTCGTACAATCAATTCGGATCCCGCGTACCAGACTGTTTCGATCCGGGAACGCAATCTCCACTTTCAGCCGGGAAAATTTTTATCACCGGTCGCCGGCCGCGTGCCGCATGCATGTGGCACAGATAAAAATGTAATTTTACGGAAATAAATATTTATAAAATACCGAAAGAGTCGCGTCGCGCGCGCACGGTGACGTTTACATCTGCGCGGGAATAATTTCTATCTAATTTGAATAAATATTTGCATGATGCTTTAATCAGGATTATCGAAAGCGGTATATTTTCCGTCTTTTAAATTCCTTAGTTCCCCTCCTAGTGCAGGAGGACTGTTTACATTTGTTCCGTTTTAATTAGTGCCAAGCAATCTGCCGGGAGTAATTTACCTGGCAAATTGTGCAACTACCCCGTACTTACGTATGGCAACCTATATTAATGATTACATCACAAAAGCTATTGGAAGCTGTCTCCGATATTACGTTGACCAATATTTACATCGTAAATCAACGAGCAAACTGGAGCGTTCTAGCTAGCACATCCAATTCACCCGCGCTCTCCGTGTAAATATGGATGCCGATGGAACTATGCGTTTCAACTAACGACTAATTAAGCGACAGCTATCAAGGAGTCATCCCTTTGACAACAGAGACGATTTCCTAATCTCTAATTATACTGCGTTCGCCAACGAGCGCGCGACCGATATAACCGTTAACCCGACATTATGAGATAATTGTCGGTGCGATTTAACGCGCGTCATTCGTGCGCGTATGCGTGTTGGTAACGGAGCCGACTGCCGCAACGTGCGGTATGCTAAAGCGATTTTCAGCGAAAACTACATCCGACGGGTAAAGCCTGCCGTTGCGGCAGGTGTATCGAAGTGCGTTCGTCCATGCGGGGCTTCCAAGCCATGCAGCCGGACCGCAAGACGGTACACGATATGTCGACGCGACGCAATATTCCACGATCTTGCGCTTCTATGCTCCGCGTTACATCTGGCGATTTTACGTTTCGGAGCGATCATGACTGCAAACCCGAGCTGTTGGGAATAACGCTCTACATTCTCATCGTATATTCTAGTCTACCGCTAAATTCGCTCGTTCTTATATCTCACATTTCTAGATCATGTAGAGTTTTGTAATAAATGAAGTTGATCAAATATGTGATGAGAATATCATTTAACTGAGGTAATTTGTAATCTATAGATGTATTTTTGTATTGCTCTGCGTTGTTCTATTTAAGAAAAAAATGCTGGAACGTAAATGCATGTAGATATTTGTATGTGAGCGTTTTTAAATATCTATATTTATCAAGACAGTATTACGCACAGCCTCAGCAAGCATAATAAGCAGCTCGGAATCGCGCCGTGGCCGCGTGGTGCAGGCGTTGTGGTAATTCAAGGGTCTCCGGAGGCTCTCCACGCTCGGCAAACTGCCGTGACAGTCAAGTAACTGGAACGGCCAACGTTTACAAACGTAACTCATCGGCAGATTAATCTCGTGGGTCTTCGGAATGGATCTCTCGACGATCGTGTCTCCGGCGGGGGTCTGGATATTCTTCCCATTCCAGCCGCACCACGCGGCTTGCTTTTTAACTTTCCGTTCGTAATTTTCGTTTCTGCCGCGAAGGTAGATCTTAAAGCGCGGTACCCACCTCTCTCTCTCTCTCGCGTGCGCGCGCGCGCGCGCGGTCGAATAAATTTATTTTAATGAAAGCCAGCGATTTACAAACTTCTGGGATTCGATGAATTGCCACCGAAGAGAGAGATGAGATATTTTACAATTGCTCCCCTCAGCAAATTGGGTACGTTCGTAAATTATAACGATAATTACGAATTTGTGATCAAATAAAGTACAGGCCACTTATCGTTAAATTGCATTTCGAATTATGCCACTAAAATTGTATATTATTTATGCCGTAAATTAATTAACGCAACCATTATTGTTGTAATTCAACGTTAAATTATTTTCTCACGCAAATTTTGGTAACGTAACGTAAAAAGGCGAATAAAACTTTGACGGTTGGCAACAAACAAAAGTGCTCGTCTGGAAAAAGGAACCGCGTGTAACACGCATAATTAACTCGGGCGGAGAAAAAATTCTTTATCTCATCTACATGTCGAGTCATGCATCCCACATTCAACTGTCTACTCTTTCCTCTGCGAACCTGACTCGACGAAGAGACGACCATAGCCGAGAGTTTCCACGTTTAATTAACTTCGAGCAACATCTTTTAATTATAAGACAATTCCGTGCACGCGAGAGACACGAGGGGTCACATACCCGACATTATAATTGTCGGCGAATATTTACGTCGCACCTTTCCTTCTTTATTCGCGTGGCCGTTCTCGTGCAATGTCAGCGCGAAAGGCATCGTACGCTTCTCCGCACTGCCCATAACAAGAACTCGCGACAATTACATCGCGAGCCCGCACGTAGAGCTACTTAAAAGAAAATTTAGGAAAAAAGCTCGTGAAGATTCCAGGGTCGTCTTTCACTTGAGAGACATTGGAACTTTCATTTTGCAAAAAATAGAACGGCCCCGCACTAAAACAAATAACAAAAATTTTCGCAAAATTTTATGCTACTCGTCGCGATATACTGCTCGACCAAATTTTAATATTTTATACGAGAAATTTTGCTTTATATTATCATAAAAAATTTAATTCTGTCTTCCTTTGGTGTATATCGTAGATATATATATTTATATATATATAGCAACCGGCAGCGCAGCTTATTACAATTTGTATTTTACATTTGCGAGTATTAAAATTTGTCCCTTTCTTACAATTAACCTCAGGCTTCAGTAAAAGTTCTCAACTGCGAAGGAGGAGAGTCGAGAAAGAATACGAAGAATTAGCCGAAAGTTTTAGGCGCAATTATCGTCGACTGCGCTTTGTTAAGTTCGCATAATGGCGCGGCACGGCGAAGTGTATCACCGTTAACGTGTACGAAAGACTGGAGGACAAATTTCATGCTCCGACGAGTGCCCAGTTCTGGCGAATTTCACGGCCCGTCAAGTCGCTATCTCTCGATCGGTCAAGTATAAAGGTGTGCGTCTACTTAATAAAGAATTAAGTTTCACATACGCGTGTGCGCCCCCCCCCCCCCCCGCGACGATGGTCGCGTATCACGTGGCGAACGCGTATGCATCCCGCTCGCTAATTGCGGCACGCACGTGTGCGCCCAGTGTGAGATATCCCACAAAGCGAACGGACGTCCACTCATAATGGGACGTAGGCTCGTCATAAACGATCGTTACCTAAACAAAACTGAAAAGTGTGAACGTTCATTTGTAGAACCGAAATAATTTTTGCGAATGACGAAGACTAATTAGGAATGATTCGATTAATACTGCAAACGGTGCTCGTCGATCATTCACAAACTATCCTTTCTACGCTACGTTCATTACATAGAAGTTGTATTACAATGGAGATTATAATAGAAGTTGGCGGAACACGGAATCGATAAGATACTTAAACTTTTAAAATTAAAACCCCCTGTTTAAAGCCCATGCAACGTTTTGCGGAAAGATATCTTAACGTTGCAGTTACGTTTTCTTCCGCCAATTATATTCCACCTCGTCGGTCTTGTAATTATTTTCCGTACACTTTTCAAGACGATCTTCTCGTCGGAGTGCCGATACTCGTGGCTTGCCGCTTTCTCAGGCCCCGTCTCTTCGCCAGCAGCGAGGAGCACAAGCGCAAAACTCTCGGTACGCCGAACGTTGAAAGGGATAAATCCATTAAGGTCCCGGAACGCACAATGCGCAAACGAGCAAATTAGTTAATTAATACTTCGCAAACGCCTGGCAGAGATAGCTGCGCTCTTGGTCTTGGAGCGTTTCCCGAGCATCGGCAAGCGCGCGCGCGCGTGAAACACACGGAGGACGAGTAACGAGAGTGGTTGTAACGTTTGCGAAGCTGCGAGGCTTTCGTTCCGGAAAGGAGGAAACCGGGCAAGAAGTGGGACGCGAGAATGCGGTCTGTGTATGCACAGGGTGCCGGTGTATACGCGAGGGCGCGCACGTTACCTTTGCCGATGCTGACATTACGGCCTCCTACCACGCGAGAATTCGGGAATGTAGACACGGTACTCGCGGGTGTTGAATCGCCTGCTAAATCGAGCCGGGGCAATCTGCTGAAAATTAGTACCCGACGTTTCGGATATCGCGTTTTCTGCCAAAGGTAGGCGGCAGCAGGGTGGGAGAGGGGTGGGTAGGGAGGCAAGGTAGAGGAAATCGACCTGATTGTCCCTCGTGAACGACGCGCCGCGGATAGGAAGTTACGTGTGCCCGATTCGTGTTCGTTGCATGATGAAGGTGGAGCTCCAGACTGAGCTATTTCGAGGACAACCGATCACGAGCGAATTTACGGATGAACACGGACGAGTGCAGGGAGCACTCTTCTTTTATAACAACAAATTTTTTTTAAAAAACGTAAATAAAAAATAATTTCGCTATTCTGCTCCATTTTCTTATGTCTTGCTTCCACACTTTTTCTTAAATGTTCATAGAACTATTAATCACAGGAGCACGATATGAGTGTAAATAGGTGTTTGTCTACAGAGCTTGGATCGGTGGATTCACTTAAATTCAAATGACTGCGAATCAGTCATCCCTGCGAGGTCGATGTAAATTTGAGCTCGATCGTATTCGTGGCGCTATCCACACTCATTGAAGTAAGTTCGTTCATTCGTGTTTGTTCGCGCTCTTCGCTTGTCTGAATCCGACTTGAAAGCACAATCTTATATATATATATATACGTTATTTTCAAACGGAACCGAGAGACCCGGGACTTTGCAAAGTAATTGTCAATTTTAGAGAAATATCGAGAAATTCGAGAAAACCAAAACAGAATTCTTAGCTAAGTATACCGCAAGATATTCCGACGATAGAATAAACTGAAACGGCATAAATTGTGCAAAACTAGTCCATTAGCCGCAAACTGACGAAACGGCGGAGAGCCCATCTACAAATTGCACGGACGAGGATTACAAGAAAGAGCAATTACGAGTATTGAATTTTCCTTTAAAGAAAGGAAACTTCCCCAACGCCATTCACATGTGAACAAACAGTGTGTAACTACATATTCGTAAATGTCAAAAACAGTTGTATTTTATCGTCAAGCAAACACGACGACCAAATTCACACTTGTCTGTATTTTGCGTTGTAAAATCTTTCGGCATTTCTCTACAGAGAACTAATGAACTGAATACGCGCTGTGTGCATGCGTCGCATGAAAACGATTCGACAATTGACAGCCAGGCCATCAAATTGCGAGGTGCGATTAAATTATTATACGATCCGGATAAAAATAGTCTGGCATTCTCACATTTCCGACGTTTGTTCGATATTTTAATATTACGCAGGATACGAAATTAAATTTAAATCTGTACAAACGCAGTGCTGACATTAATACGCGCTGATTTATCTTGTTAGATAAAAACCGATGTAACACACGGATTTTATTCAAATCACGTTCGACAATCTACATTTGGCATTGTTAACTTATTTTTCTTGCGACATTAAGCATCCGTTAATTATCCTGACAATCCGTGACGTGCATAAATTTAAATTTCGACAATAAATGAAGTCTGTTGCGAGAGACAAGAATATAACGTAAATTGATAATATTGTCGATAAGCAATATCATCGTAGCAGATCGCGTTGCTTTAATCCGATATTATAATTTATGCAAATATCGACGAAGATGCACAGTAGTGCTTCGGTTAAACTTCGTTAAACTTCATTGTGTCTTCCAACTTTCGTATCTCGTCGGTGGCAAACTATGCGCAAGTACATGAGTAAGTTTTCGATGCAGTTTCATCTGCGTAAACATTACTTTCATTATTCATAGCAATTGCAACAGTTTTCCCGCACACAAATACATTTTTTTCCATTACAAACACTGTATAAAGATAAAGTAGAAAATAAAAGATACGTACTACAGATATATATCAAACATATGAAAAGCTTGAGCATAAAAAATGGCGAACGTATTAAAAATACTGCAACTGCTAAATTATCGATTTACGTACAGGCGTGAAATTTTATATTATGATAAAAAAGTTATTATTCAAGTAGCCCCGGCACTTGCAAGGGACACTAAATTAATTCATTAATTAGCTCAATAAATGCTTTCCATCATCGTAATGTTAATAGCGCTAATTAATTAAAGTTTATTAATGCATTATCATATGACGATACTTTAACGCACAAAGTATCCGTGACATTTTAATTGCATGCAATATAACGGCGCTCAGTGTTACTCTCCATTAATATTCGCAGAGGTAATTAAAAGCGAATTTGCTGTTTAACGAGTTCTCCAATTTTACGCATTAATTTGCTAATTGAATCTCCTAAGAGAGGAGGATTGATAAAATTTTTCGTAGAAATTTTTACCGCACTTGAATTTCGTTAACCGGCAATAGCACGCAAATGTCAGACCTTTCTTCGGATTGTAAATAAATGACATTTTTAGTTAAACGTCACTGAAAGTCGCAGCTTCAGTTTTTTCTAATAATATCGCATTTTTTCTTGAGAGTTTCGAACTCATGACAGGTGCAACCTGTACAAAACTTAAGTTACTTCGAGCTCAGGAAAAGTTAAGAAATTAATAATTTGGTTGAATAACTTTTGCAAACACCGCGGCATATAATTTACATACATATTAATATCTAACCGAGTGTGAGACTAAATTATGACATCGAAATGCAAATTTTAATAGAATTTAATAGAATTTCTAGTCACGCGTGGTGTTTCAAGTATGCCTTTAACGCTTTCCAATTCTTGAGACTTTTATAACGGTGTCGTTTTTGCACAACGTTACTTTATATATTACGATTATTTCTCATAATAATGTTTAAAATTACGAGAATTTCAATATTTCCATCTGTAATATATCGGAAGAGAAAGTGGCATTGCAATATTATTCAGACAAAATACAATTGCTTTTGTTAACAAAATACCGATAAATTGAATGTAGTATGTACATATCAAATGTTAAATGATGACATATCTATCTCGACACAATTAATAATATATTTTAGAAATTTCTGCAATTTATTAAATGTTCAATGCAAATTCCGAATGTCACAAAACCTCGTTCTCCTAGAAAACTGTCTCCATAATATATAAATGTGATATTAATTGTAATAAATATATATAATAATAGCGCGAGACACTAAAAACGAAATATTGTCAATTGAGGCGATAAAAATAATAATAAATGACAAAGGTTAATCGAGTTTTTGCCAGTGTGCAAGTATACTTCTATATATTTTCGAATCTTTCTCTCTCTTCTCCGAACAGCAGACGTAAGTGCACGTTACATTTTTCGTATCATGCCATACAAATATCAAGTTATAACGGTATCCATTTATACTTGTTATAAAAATTCACCTACTTTTATTGATCCTGAAATATATTTCCATATTGCTATATGAAAGCATTGCCAAATGTACGATATGAGAGACGAATCATAGCGAGTATAACATGCGTAACTCGCCACAACCAGTTCGCTGAATAATATCGCGCGCGCCCGTTCCGATCGTCCGCGCGATGGAAAATGCGCGAGCAGTCAAAAGTTTTTGTATTTTGCATTTCACATTTTTTTTCCGCGGTGTGTGTATACCGCGTTGCCCTTTCGCGAATATTCCGCGTCGGCTCGCGCGCGCAAACATTTCACAAATTACACGGTCTGCAATAAAAAATGCAAAACGTTGTACAGGCCTTCATGGAAATTAGATTTTTGCTTTGAAAGGCTGTTTTGTTGGCAGCGATTCTTTTCAAAAAGTGTTTACCACGTGAACACGGAACGAAAGCTTACAATCCATTTTATTAAAAAGTGTCTCGCTTACTTTTAAGAATATTGCATTCATTATAAATCGCGTATATACGGATGCAATGTCGCGCGTTATTATCATTGTTCAGTACAACTCATGTGTTTCATCATGCAATGTTGTAAATCGACAACGGACTTTCGGGTTGGCGCGCGCGGCGAGTCAGCCTGCGGTAAATCAGGATTCAATATTCTCGAGTGATGTTAGTACGGTGTAGTTTCATGATATAATACCTAAATCGTACCCGCGCGCGCGACGAGGATGAAACCGAGGAATGAAGCTCGAAACGAGGGCAGATGAAATAATATTGCTGATGGAATCGGATCTGGCCGGAGACTATTCGGATGAAATAAGCAAAGGAAATTGGATGAGGCCAGCCCACCCCGACAATTTTAAATACAAAATATTTCGCGGAATCGTTAGTGAACGGACACAAGAAAGAGAGCTGAAAGAGGGACGTCGCGTAATCAGGTTAATCAGAAAAATGGAGCTAGGGGTTTTAACGTTTACAAGATAGCCGTAATTGCGTAAAGCTCATGAAAGTTATTAATGTTCATAAAGGCAGGAGCAATTCAGCGAAAGAGCAAAAAGATTTTCCTCCGCGGGGGAAAGCTGTTCGTAGACAAAGAAATCCAAATAATTTCGATCTCTGCCATCACGGTTAGGTATACGAAGGGGCGGAAAATAAAAGTCGCCCGGCGATATCTGCGGTTCGGACGGAATTGAATCGGGCCGCTCGGTCTCAGGCGAGTAAAACAAATCGAGCGATGTAAAATACCCTGCGGAATCATCACTCACCGCCAACAAGTAAACCGAAAAGGGTGAGGATCAAAAGAGAATCCGGGCCGGGCAAAACTACGAATAAATATTGTCACATCGTGCGCGCCGCCAATATCACAGACCGGGGGAGGAAACCAAAATACATACGAACGCTTCCCGAGAGAGTGTGAGCACGGCGGCGCGTATATACACACACGGTAGCGGATGGCGAGATCGACGTCTTGTTTATCCCGCGAGGGTTCGTAAAACTGATCCAATCATCGTCTTCTCGGTCGCACGAACCAGAAGTACCGGGGATGAACTGACTGCGAATGGTCTGGTCAACGGATTCTCCGGATTCCTTCTTCCAGATCGAGCTTCTATATATTCGTTCATCTATAGAGCCCGATCAAAAACTGTTCACTCTCGAAGTTGAAATCTTGGAGAGATTGAATTCTTAATAGAAATAAAGTGAAACAATGAAAGAGCAAAGATTCTCTCATATATACGTTCGTTTTAGGGGATATCCTCCTATCCCGGAGCTTCTCATCATTAGAAAATATTTTTGAAAAACGTTATTTATGCACACATCATAATTAAACAAGTAATAAATTAAATTTTATTTTAAAATAATTAATATTATTTCTTGTAATAAAGATTTTTTTACTATAATAGTATTTTTTGCATTTCCTACTATTTTGATTTCTTTCTTTTTGTAGGTCCAATATAGTCGAACCTAAGTCAAATTTTGTCCGAAAGAATTTAGGTTGAGTATCAAATACCTTTTAAGACAGCCTGTATCGCACAGACTTTCAAAGGAAGGCAAAGGAGATAACCCACTGCCCGTATGCAAATTTACCATGCCGCCTCTGAATCGTTTCTAGTGGACTCCTGTGTGACATTTAACGCTCGTAAGGGGCCGGCTCAGGAAATCGTTTGTTTCTTTTTATTAAATTTAGTATCCCGCCCGAGCAATGTTTTAAGCGGAACACATTGTTACGACCGTGAACAAAAACGTTACTTTCGCAAGGATATTGTTAGCCGCGGCTGAATTGTTAAATGTAAATTTTGAATTCGTTACGTCACGGGTCGGGCAATATATCTATTTTTCTTTCATTTAGAAACAACCATTGCGGACTTTGCATCTGTAAAAGTTTTATTTGTGTTTTATTATACCCGTATATTAATTTAACAGTATCTCGCTTCCGACCGTTTTACAATTTTTAAAACAAACCTTGACAAAGTTTGCGTACAAACTTGATAAAAAAAAGTACAAACTAACGAATGTTTTTTTAAAATAATTAAAATTATTATAATTTATGCCAAAACACATTAAAGGCTTTTCGAAGAAAACATCCCGGCTTCTTAGAGTGCCACTGTAGACAGATTTAAACGTAATTACAGATTTCTACATTTCTGCAAAAGTCATACTTTTTAATATCATATAAAAATTTTCCAACCACCTTCGTCAAGCTGGAAACTTTAATATCCGCCTCTCAGAGTTCCGCGGTAAAGCTGGTCCCGAAGTAAACTCCGATTGATAGATCGATATCCATTTCCTATCGCAGTAAATTTCGTACCAGTAATAAATATTTCATTAACCGCTACAAAATACATGCCGGAGCTAGCTTAATTTCCCTGATTTGCTTTGCAAGCGCATTGCAATTAGAAGAGCGTTTCCGCCCAGGCGGCTATGCAAATAATACCCTTCTTTATACGATTGAGATGCAATTCTAGCCGCGGCAGTCTAGTACATCACAATATGTTCGGGATAAGTGAAAAAAAAAGGTTCGCAACAAATGCGCGACTTTTAAAATATAAATTCAATAATTAAATTCAACTTTTTACCTTCGCCATTTGCAAACAAATGTTAATCTTTACTTCTGGATTTCAACGACAATTTAAAATCGAATGAAAATCAAGTTTTAATTGATAATCCGATAGTATTGATATTTTTACTTAATTGCACAATTTCACGAATAGAGAATTGATTTTATCGCACATATAAAATTCTCAATTATATAACAATGTCTCGATTTGTTCGACGTTAGCTTAAAGGTAAATTTCAGTCGGCGGATCAATACCCGGTTCCCATCACAGGAAAGGCTATCTGAAATCGTCATCTGAACCGCGAAAGAGATTATAGACGTCTATACGCGGCTGCATATCTCCATCGCGATAAGTGTAATCGCGGAATCTAGTTCTTCATGTTTTGAAGAAGTGGAACGCGGATATTTTGCATCCGGCAGTAACGCATTCTGACACGAACTAAAGCGAATATCGATAACGATAGGAATCACCGATCCTCAGCCACGCAAAAAGATCGGGTAAAAATGTAGCAAATGGGATTTTGCAAAATTATCGAAGATCGAGAGAGGTATCCATCAGCGCAATCTGTATGTCCGTATGCAGTTTTAGCAAATGTACTTTAAAATTTTTTCAGGTCAACTACTTTTGTCGGAAAAAAAAACTAATTCGTCTCTCAGGAAACGTTATGTTAACACAAAGTTTCCTACTCGTGTCGTATTTTAAAATTTTCCCTTCGTATTGACGTCCCAAATTGTAAATACAAGTTATCATTTAGCTGCTTTAATACTGTAAACAATTCTATGTTAGTTTAATGCAAGTTATTCTTTCACAATTGGCCTTCATTTAGATGCCGCTATAAGCATAATTAAGCTAATCGAGCGCCAAGTCAATCAAGATAATAAAAAAAACGTCGGCGTGTTTGCTGCAAACGGCTGCTATATAAATAAATGTAACGTAGCGTCCACGGTAAATAAAACGCAAAGAGTAAACGTTCTCTCGTTAATTAAAGTGCTTAACTGAACGTATAACTCAGATGAAAGGCTAATTTTAATGAAACAACGTAAAATATCTGACCAAATTCGTGATTCGAAAGCGTGAGAAAGCGTCACAGTCTGCGAGTACGAGCCGACATTTCAATCCTGTGCGATAAAACGGGAGTCGTGACATTTTCTCTCTATCTATTCTCCCCTCCCTGACGGGATGCACTTCATTTTGATACTAAGACAAACATAATCAAGGTACTTCCGTTCCATCTTTGCCTCGCGACAATAAATGATACACAAGGCGTTATTTACCACGAGATATGAAGTATACACGAAATGAGGTCTCTCATCCTCTCCGTTTCTATCCCACCGCGTCTTACGTATACATATTGTATATATGTATATGTATACATATATAAGAAGCTTCTATTTCTCTACCAGCTGCGACTTAAGTATTTATGCTTCCGTGTGCCGACATGCGGCATTACCACGCCAGTTTCATAAATGAGTTTTTCATTAACTATCGCTGCGCGTCTCGCCGCGGGGGTCTCGCGCGTCTTCTCACCTCGTCAAATTTTCGATTCGATATCGATTTTTGTCCAAGATATGTCGAATGTGTCGGCAGGTTGTTAGTAAGCTTAACGAAACACTTATCGATCTGGAAATAATCAAGTGTCCGCGAAAGTGAGCGGGGAAGAGATAGCTGTCAAGAAACCCACCTCGATAATTCAACGATTTTCTGCAGATTATCGGCGAAAGGAAAATGAGAAACGGGACGCCGCGCCGGGTACCCACGCGATTGCCTCACTTCCCGCCGCGTTATCGGACCGGACAGTCTAGATTAGCGGAATTGCTTTAGCCCGATGCACGGGCTGTATTAGCAGATGCGGTTTGGCACGATTACCTCCTTCCCCCTCCCCCACCCCCTCCTTCCCGCTCTGACTACTGCTATCAGAACTGTTTCGGAGTCCGGAGAGTACAAAAGTCCATTAATGGAAGTCGAGAGGCGCGTGATCGAACTGCAAACTTTGTTTCGCCGTTGGCGTTAAATTTTTGAGCGCTACTGTTAAAAGCACCTTGACAAATCGGACACGCGGTCTACACCGCAAACATCCGTTATCTCCTTATCTCCTCGACGTTTTCGCATGCTCCCAATATTTTACTGCTTCTCCGTGACAAATTCGAACCAAAATTACGCAATGTTTACGCATGGCGATGTGCAAGGGGTACGCGCAATATCGCGAATCGAGACGGATCGGAAGAATCGTCCGTCGCGAAATCGAGAGTCAAACGACACGCCGATCGAACGTGATAACACTCTCATTAATAGAAGCGAAAGAAATCGTAAAGGAAGTTCGGAGGTTAATTTTACTAATACGTTTGAATCGACACGAACGCGCGACACGAACGGGAGGATAAAATTGTAGACCGACGATAAAATTAAATTACCTGGTGCGATCAAGGCTCGAGAACTTCATACAACTTTACGATATCGATCACGTTCCGATAGTTAAATATTAATTTCTTGAAGTATCGCCGTTTTACAGTTGCCTCCCGTAACACTTTATTTGGATATTCATCAAGTAACGAGCCTCCAGTGTATTATAATTAGCGTTAACATATCAAAAAATATATAAATAAACTTGCAATAGTAGATATACGTTCAGATGCAATTCAGACACAACAAGACACAATAATCATAAATATTCATTGTAATATTCAATCAAAAATCTCTTTACTTTCTTAATAAAAGATAGTCATCTTCTCGCCTATCTCAATTTCCGACCCGATTTGCCCGAAATCGAAATTTTACCCAACACGTCATAAAATCCTGGCCTTTTCGCCTATAATTTTTCGTATCGAAATTACTCGCGGCAGATAGTAGATAATTCGATTTTTATTGCATATTACGTTATATAGCCCCAATTTTACGATACTGCCGTCCCTCCTTGACACATATACTTTTTTCAGACCTACAAACTTGTTTATACCTACCGCGCCATTCAAGGCTTTACGAACCTATAATTCAATTTTCATAAGAAATATCGCCGAAAGAGGCATTTAGATTTATGGACGATGAGCGTTCTGTCTCTCTTTATTAAAACCAATATCTGAACACCTCCAGCTCGCTATTCTAAATCCGACATATCTTTGTAGCATGTATATAGCTTAAATTAAATTTTAAACGATTATAAACTTTGCAATATAGCTTTTCCGACTAACCGTGTTGTATTTGATGTAAATTATATTCCGCCCAAAATATTCAAGTCAACTCAGCTATATAATATTCAATATACGCACTCGGCCTCGCGCCGAGTTTTTCTTTCGTTACTTAAAATCAAAAGCGTGAAAACGTGATGACAGATTCACCGCGAGCTTTCGAATAAAACGTCGACATCGCGTATTGTCCATCATCGATAAATCGATATCTCCGTTATATCACGGCTTAGCGAAACCCAGGCAATAGCAAATCAGACACCACGCGCGCCGCGCCGGTCTTATAGACGGGTTTATCTGCGCCTGCGATGCCGAGTAAAATTTTATACCGCTCTTCCGCTTTATATTTCGGCCTGATCAGACCCCGCGCGCCGCCATTATATATGTATGTATATATATATATATATGTATACATATACCCCGCGGACCGCATAAAACCCTCGCGCTTGATGCTGAGGCATCAATATCAGGAGGGCATATTTTATAGTCAAACACACGTTCCCGCCGCAGTACGCTTTTCGTATGAATTATTCCCGCCGCTCACTGAGCGCACGCCGAAATCACTCAACCCGACTATACCGGTGCTGTGAGACGAACGAATTACATTGCCGCACTTTGTTAACTTTCAGGGCTTTGTATCTCGGCCATTGCCGATGAGAGCCACGTTAACTCATCACCCCTAAATAATAACATTTATCTGGATATTAAATGCGTTACAATTTCAATAAATGTTATCTTCTTTAAGACCCTCACAAACGGTTTCTTTGTGACGGTTTATTCAATAGAGCAAAAGATCTGCGCATGACCTCTTCTAAGCTAGCAGGACCAAATCGGCAGAATCAAACCGGACCTATCAGAATATTTAGTACCCATTTTGTACTAATTTGTACCACTAATAACAATTTTGTATCCCGTGCCATTTCGGAGAAAATCGTGGCGGTGCTACCTTAGCATTAAGCTAGAAAGACCACAAGAAAAAAAAAAGAAAAAAAGAAAATTAAATACAGAAATTTGAAGAACTGAATTTGTATTAATTTGTACCATACAAATAAACTTAATACATATATTTATCCCTTCTGCTCAAAAAATACCTCACCGGCCGATGCGCAACAGCGGAGTTGTAATTCTGCGTTGATCTGTAACAAAAGAAATATTTTTATATTAAAGCTACGTCCAAGATAATCGACAGTAAATAATTATCGAAGTAAATAATTATTGCCCGTTTTTAAAACATTATTTTAACAAATATCTGATTTTAAAATGTAAGAAACAATCGCGGCCGCCGGCGCCGCAATAAGCGGCTGGATATTTCCGTGCTAACTAGTTCGCATAATTCATCCGCGAAAAATTGTACAAATAATACTGCGACCGTGCGAATAAGAGAGAGACGCAACGTTCGCGACGTAATATCTCGCATACGCCGGAGATCAGACTCGACCCGAAATTGCACCGTAGTTAAAAACGACGAAAGTGGCGGAGTCCACCACAGAACTGACAGGACGGCAAAATATAATATATTATAATATAAGAAAATTAACAACTACTCACCCCACGGTCGCTCCGCCGTCGCCCGATGCCTCCCAGGCCCCGTTCTCCTCTCCTAGATCGTCCTCCGTTACTCCGTTGGTCCATTGTCGCACTCACTCACAACGCGACGACGTTCACGAGCGAAAATCGACGATATCGTCGATATCGTCTCCTCTTATGATCGCGCGACACTAAAGGCACACGGCACTCCCGGTATTAATCTCGCGACGCGGTAACTAATTACGTCGCGGTCGAAGAAACTACGAACGAAACTATACGATCCGCTTGACGCCCATGACGCCATGACGCCACACCGTGACATCTCGCGATTTCCGCGCGCAGGTAGACACAAGTGAAGCGAAGGTGGCGGAGAGAATTTCGTAAATCGCGGACGGCCAACTTCACTCGCCCGGAGCAACTGTCTCGAAGCACATGAATTAAATGAACTTTCGATATATGTATCACAGTTTTTCGCAAGCTAAACAATCGGACCCGGCGACAGGCGACACCCGGCGACTCGTGTATTTACTCCGCGATATATGCGATATGGGAACGGGAACTGGAGCGAGTGGCGCGGGGCGCGGGGCGCGGGAGTAACGAAGTAACGACACGTCTGACGTCAGAACAGGTCACGGGCGTCGCGGTAAACATGAG
>NW_020213872.1:0-411 GCF_003070985.1 Temnothorax curvispinosus | reverse complement strand
GGTCCGGTTTGATTCTGCCAATTTGGTCCTGCTAGCTTAGAAGAGGTCTGCGCATGTATTATAAAACCTTGATTTGTGATCTTGAATGATTTATTACCGCTAATTGTAAAACTCTTACGCTGGTACAGATGTATCATCATTACCATCTAGGTATAGAAATTCTGACAATGCAAGCGCGAGTTTATGGATTTACGCATAATTTGTACCGGTTAAATTCCGTAGCTCCATTATAGTATTAACAGCATGTTTAATTACGTATAATAATTACGTGATAGTTTACAATTGATGTGGATTGGATTTTGCCTGATATTGCTATCGTGTATTGATTAATCTCACGCTCTCATTATTTGCCGCTGAAATACAACTTTTGTTGACTTTACACTTATTGTTAGAACAATTTTTTGAATTCTC
>NW_020213871.1:48857-55380 GCF_003070985.1 Temnothorax curvispinosus | reverse complement strand
TTTTTTAGCAAGTTGTCATTATCTAATTCTTAATAAATCCACGTATGTGTATGACGTTAAATAATAATAAAAGTACATCCGGATAACTTAAACATGTTATACGCCATTTATACGCCGTTTATACGCCATTACATAAAATGTTTCGAATGATTAATTATTAGTTTAACTTCTTCAATGTCATTAATGAAGTGAAGATGAAATAAATAATGGACTATCCAAAGCAAGAAGAATTTACTACAAATTATTCACGGTTAATGTCTATTTTACCTACCACATATCTTAAATTATATACGTGTGTGTATATATAATTATTCTTGTTATTGATTTGCAACCCTAAAGTAAAAAATTCTCAAGTTTTTCGTATAAATATCTTTATAATCGTGCTTCGGAAAACACTTAAAAAATAAAAAAATTTAGTAATTTTTCAAAGAATACTCGCTTAAATTTTGCCGAGTTTTATATGAAATACCCTGTATCGTATATATGCACCGTAATTGTTTATAACCTTTGCAGATATAGATTGCCCTTCGGGCAATTCACGTGCAAAATTAGAAAGACCATTGATCATTACGTGGAAACTTTTTGTCGAAATCTTTTTCTCGCTTGGAAATACCGATTAAAAATAATCGATACTTTTGTCATCCGTGATTCTATTGTAAGTTCACAAGAGCGTTCTTTTTTCGCGTTAAACCTCGCATCGCGGTTCAAGAGTGCATCAATGACGCAGTAATGGTTGGGGTTTTCCTCTCGGCATTTATCACCCGATTGTTTAATCCGTAATCCAGGCATCATATGGCACCTGAGCAAAAAGTTTCTCTACAAAAGTCGTCATCACCTGCACCAGTTTCCTCCGCAGATCCGGTTTCATTTCTTTCAACAATTCCTGACTATTGGTATTGATGAAAAGATTAAGCGCCGCCACTGTGTGAAACAAGAAAGTAGTATTAGAATATAATTCAAGATTTAAATAAATCTTTTAAATATGAGATTCATAATTCTTTAAATGCGTTAATAAAAAATATCCTACATATCAATTTTATACATTTAATCATCTATTTGCTCTATTTGCTCTATTATTTAAATTTAGCTTTATATATTGATCCTTTAACCTCTGATTCCATTTTTCAATAATCTTTTATTTAGCCAAAGGTATATTTAAATTTTATTTGTTATACTACTAGGTTTTATTTATTATACTATTAGGTCGTAATATTAGCACTTAGGATTATAAAGTTTTTTATTTCATCTTTTAAATGCATACACACTGAAAGTTATTACAGAAATTAGGACTTACGCAATATACTGTTGGTGTCGCGCACATTTTCAACTCCCATTCTGATATTCTGTACGCTAAAGTCCATTTTTAGTTGCTGCAATCTAAGATAACGACGACCTTCATACGCAAATGGTCTTGCTCTGAGAAAGACCTTGGCCCTGACACCCTCTAGAAAAAAAGAAAAAATTGGATAAAATTATGACAGATGAAAGAAAAGATGATTTTGTTCAAAGAATTGAAATAAATTTATATAATTTATGACGATTGTATTTTGCTTTAACGATTACCATTAACAATAAAAAGTTTAAACTGATTAAATTATTTTGAAAATTAATTTTTAGTACTTTTCCTAAATTACATTAACTATTTGACAACATAAATATGTGTTCTGTAAGTTTAAACAAATGCACTGTGGATTATCAATAAATACTTTTTAAAATATAATAGTAACAAGATTCTTTTTATTACTACGAAAGTATCGTGAAAATATTTAAATAAATATTTCGTGGCTCAGAATTGTACAATCCGATGAAAGATGGAAGCTATAAAATTCGTACATTAAATTGTGTGTGTGTCTTTAAGAAGACGCGAATAACAATAACTTATTCAAAAGAGAACGTTGCGGCGTCCTTCGTGATTCTTCTTTGAAGAATATTTCTCTTACAATCAAAGAATAAATCGCGTTGTCTTTTACAAGGAATTTAACACTATGATTAACGTAGCAGAGATTCTCATGTATAAGTCATTTAGTACAGCATCAACAGAGCCATAAATGTTATTCAAACTATAAAGGCATTCAAAAGAATAATCTGTAATTTATAAAAAATTTATGTATTCTTACATAAAGCCTTAGAATGTAATTCTCATTATTTTTCAATTGTTATAATTACACATGGATGCTTCATGTAATAACACTTTCAACTAATTGCGTGTTTGGAATAAAACATTGTTTTTAATACACATTGAAAATTGCTCAGATATACGTATACACAATCTGCAATTATATGTTTGAATACAGTTGATTGATGCTACATATGGCATTTATCGCGGCAAGTGGAGTTTTTTGACAATAAATATACACTGCTCAAAGTGAAAGTTACCGCTGTCACGACATACTTGCATCTCAATGCCATTTCACTTGGTCGAAGATTCATTGAAAAAAGATCATGTACTTCTTGCAGTGCTTTCTTCTTTCTCACACGGGCTGCAATAACAACCTCTTGAGACGATAAGTATACGGTAACGCAATAGATAGATTACGCTTACTGATTAGCAAAGATTAATTAGTTATATATTTTTTTAGCGGACTTACCGTATTCGCCCCAATAATCCCCGGCGCCGCTAGCTTGCACCAAGATCAAGGTTCCGCTGGACCGGTATCTCGCGGCCGCTCTAATTCTGGGAATGCTAAAGGCCAATTGCAATTGCACCTCGTCGTCGGTCATTCTGGTCCTGAGGCCAGTTATTCGCAGAGCGGAGACTCCTCTCGCGGTGATATTCCTGAATTGCCCCTTGTAGCCATTCGGGCCGCCGCCGAGCGCGATATGCAACTCGTCCAGAATAATTGGCTCTACTTCTGGATAACCCAGTTGCGGTAGACCTGCAATTGCAACATAGTTAGAACGTCGTAATAACATCACCGCAAATGACGCAAATTCTTTCAACGTGCAATAAATTTTTTTATAATTTCTTTGAAAATTGTTATTTTTCAAGAACTTGTTTGACACTTTGTATGTGTTGATTCAGTTTGATAATAACGCAATGACACTATTAAATCGGATTCCATTTTAATTTGCAGATTAGATTGCAATATTAATCCTGCGGTTTACTTAATTGTCTTTGTAATCCATTTGAAAAGTTTATGGCGTCCAAAAATAATTTCAGAAAATTTCCACTCGCTAAAATATTTGAAGAAAGCTATTACTCCAGGTGTGTTGAAGCAATATCAAACAATACGAGTGGAATGTAGGACACTGGGTGACCATTCGAATACACCGTTATAACGTTCTGCGATCGTTAACAAAACCACGTGGTTACGGAACCGGTTCGCTCCAAGACTTTCAACTTTCAATTTATTTACAAATCATATACGTTGTTATACATTTATCTCAAAAAGCGCTTCTTTGATTACAGTATGTCAAAAATTGCTTGTTCAGAAGCGAGAATACACTATTCAAATTTATTTTTATATTAATTATTATAAGACGGTGATATCATAAGTTAATAATTTTGATTATTCACTTATATATTTTATTTGCGTTTACTACAGATTTTTCAATCTTAGCTAGAAGTATGTATACATGTTACAGTTAAAAAAATAACATTGTTATCGTTTCTTTTTATAATCAATTGAGAAATGCTTGTATACTTATATATTTCAAACAGCATAATTTTTCTAAATAAAGCCATATAATTTTTTTCTTATTCAATGAAAAAACTTAATCAGAACTATTTATTATATCAATATTTCTTTACACTGATTATTTCAAATAACAGAAAAATTATTTGTTTAGTTTATTTGACTTTTCAACTATATTTTATTAAAAATACGTTTAATATTTTTATTAAAAATATTAAACGTGACAATAAAATAGAGAGTTTGCACAATTTATAAATATTCTCAACAGCGCGGAGTAAAGAAGTGGTCAAGCAATGTACTTCGCGACGAACCGCAAATTCCTATTATCTGCTGAGACTTCTCTTAAACATGGCAAGAAACGGTAAATTACGCTATACTTCAACTCTCCCAAAGTTAGGTTCTTCAAGACATACCAATCATTAATTACAATGAACATAAATACCATTAAATAGGAATGAAACTAATAAAAAGATTTTAATTATCGTAATACTGTAATGTTTAATTTATAGGTTCTCTTTCTCTTTATTATAATTATTAATTTTATTCTTTTCTATATTAAATTATTGTGTTACTAAAGAAAACTAAAAGTACAATCGAAATGTACAATTGTATTTACTATTTTAAATTAATTAAATATTATTTTAAATCAACATTCTCTTAATTTACTCGTATCTTAGCCGTTGACCTTCTTGCACAACTTTGCTCATAAAGAGTGCTGACTTCTCATCAAAGGATTTTGATTTCATCATACAGCTTTAATGTTACAAATCTCTTTTTTTTAAGTCATAAATTAAATAAGATCTTTTGACATATGGAATATATAATCATTAAAAAGTTAGACAGACGTTTTAGAAATCGGATGGTATTTATAATACGATATGTGTCGTAACAACAAATAATGTTAGGTGTAATAAAAATTACATAAGAAATAGAAACTTTAAGACAACTCCAAGATATGTAAATTATTTTAGGTTCTTGATATCTCACCTTGACGAAAGCGTTCGACAAGTGTATTGGCCGTTCGAGCGAGGCAGGCTTCCAATTTCGGATCGCTCCTGGAGCAAGGCTCTAAAAACTCTAGGCCTCTGTATATTCCGATGGCCTGGGCCCCGATCAGCAGCGAGCACGCATAGCACAGTAGTACAGCATTCCTCATCTCTGGCAGCTTGCTTTTTTCGTCTTTCCTTTCTTCGTTATCGACTGGAAACCTATCGACGCACACCGTGGAACGATCAGGTTTCTCGACGAGGAATGATCGACTGGCAGGGATGCGCCTGGCCTTATAGGCCACCTTGACATTGCCCCCGCTATGCCGGCCTCGAGGACGAAGAAGACGAAGAGTATCGAACCTTAAGCGGGACATCGAATCAGTGCGTACTCTTTATCTTTTTAACTTCTACAATGTGCAGACGCAAAAGAAATGGCATAATATAAGAGTGCGGGTATGTATTACACACAGGATGGTACAGAGTGCTTTTAAATTATAAATGTTTAAAATTATGAAAGAAAAATAAAATGTTTTTTTACAGTTTTATACACATTTCTTATTATTTTAATAACAACACCCGGATTTTTTATTAAATTGTGATATCTATTTTTTATTTAAATAAATTTTAATTAAGTTAGGTCTTGAATAGCGTGGGACGACAAACGAAGTAATGCCAATGTCATTATAGATTTCGCCAATCAACTTTCTTAGATGTAAAAAGGCGAAGGAAGCGGCGCAAATTTCATGAAAGGTTCTTTATAACTTTTACCTAACGTTAATTTTAAATTAACCACAGTAAACTATGCTATAAGGCTTCTCCAATGAGCAGCCCAGGAGCCAATGAAGTAGACGAAGAAACCATTGATTAATTTGTGCTCTTACTTTCCCAATAATTGCCGACATTTGTTTATAACTTTCTTCTTTTATCTGGCAATTTTAAAGTGGCACACGTTTAATGATTGGAAAGGGCACAGAAAAAGCGATTTTCTTCGCTAATAATTAGCAAATCGGATAATTAGGCAAATCAAATACATCACGTGCGTTAAATAATAAATATTCGAAATATATCGAATTCGATTTAATATTGATGCAACTAACTGGTTCATTAAATTGCGCAATTTAAGTATGTAAACTGTAAATGTACGTATGACGCGTTGACTAAATTCGAAAGGTAACGATTGAATGATAACAGTTAAATCTGTCTAGACTGCAATATCGATATAATTACATAAAAATGGGTGACGAGTAAGACGGGGGAAAGAAAGCGTTTGACAGACGTCAGAGTGGACGTCATACAATAGCCGAAAGGAGAGTAGGAGAATGTTAAGCACCGTTAATCACCTTGGTCACGTTCATTTTAAGTCACGTTTCCGACTTGCTCACGCACATGTTCGCGGAAGATCGTCGTCAATCGCCGGTCACACTTCCTGCCTTTAAACGTGAGAAAAAAACGAAATCGAAGGGCTGATCTACAAACTAACCCCGGGAAGCGAAACTCGTAGCAGGTAACAAAAGTTATTTATTGCATGCACATGTTATTATATTTTCGTAAGTTTATTACGCACAATATGGTATTTACAATCTTACAATGTTATAACTTATGCATTTTTTTTATATCACATTAAATCAGTACTTTCATATAAAAGCATAGATTAAAATTATTTCAAGACTTCTTTTACAAACGAATCTTTTAGACTTACTTTAAGACAAGAAAGATCATGCATAAGAGTTAAGATTCACTGCACTGCAGTCAGCCCGTTTATTTGTTCGTGCGCAATCGTACGCATGCGTTTCGCACTGAATACTGCGAATCTGAAGAGAGAAGGTTTGCATTTATAAAAATAATCAGAGTTAAATGACATAAAGATGATACCAGTTCGGCCGATGTAAATTTGATTCG
>NW_020213871.1:24384-45857 GCF_003070985.1 Temnothorax curvispinosus | reverse complement strand
AAATTAATATAAAAATTTAAAGCCAGAATAGCTTTTATAGCTCTCACAATATCTTCTTTGAAATTTATTTTACATTTATACATTTTAATGCAAGTTTTTGATACAGATTATGTAAAAATCGTTTTTTAATATCACGTGATTTACGTGAGTTACGATCTGTTATCATAAATATTTATGATGTCAATAAATATTGTCTAATAATTTAAATGCTCTCTTGAAAAATATTCTCTATACTAATTTAGAAAGTATTTTTTGGATGATATAAATGTCTATACCATAACAGATCGTAAATCACTGAATGCATGTTCATTCTACCGAAATCTCATTGCATAATGCTAACAGCTTAATTGTAGTCGAATGCAAATGACTCGTTACATCATGCAGAGTACGCTATACATAGGTACTCTTATTGCGTAGCGTCCACAATTGCACTTGATCAACACAGACCTGTTGTTTACTTGTAAGATTATTGTCTTACTTCGTGAACTTCGCAGTTTTGTGCCAAGAATCCAGTGGTCATCTATAATATTTATTCGAAATAACAGATAAAATAATGTATACAATTTTTGCGATTCTCTCTAAAAAATGGTTTTGGCATAAGAGTCAAATAAAAATATTAAATTTTATACAAAATTTTAATACAAATATTGCATATGATAGTCGATAGAAGATAAAAAGAGTTTAAAATAAAAATGGAGTATATTTACATTTTTTTTTTATGTTAAAAGCAGATAGAATTAGATAGAATTCCTTGCACATCTCCTTGCACAAGATACTCGCAAAACTTAAATAAATATTGATTTTACCAGGTAAATCTTAACAGCGTAACTTTGTTTTAAATAAATTTGTCCCCGAGAAGGTTGATTTTATTTTATTTCTACGGTTGTATGACTTTTTTTTTTTTTACAGAAATTGATTTTTCTAACCGTATTTTGCATACAAAAATATTAAAATAACATAATAAAAAAAAGACTATACATTAAATGACTATATAGAAATAAACTGTAATAAAAATGATAGATCACAAGAAATCTCGTTGTCTTGTATCGTCTACTGTTTAACATATTACCAAATTCTGGACGTATCCTGTAATCAAAGGTTAATTCATGAAATTGATGTTCACAATTTCTTCAGTGCTTGTGTCAGCTTATTCTCTGGAGAAAATTGCACCTATAACGCTGATTTGTACATGCAATATATGCTTTCGTCATGATCAAAGCGCCGCGCGCTGCAAATTTCTCATTATGTGAGCGTGCGGCGCACGGCCAATGATTTATACGCGGGAGACATCATCGCACAGACATCATCGCATATCTTCTGGATAAAGGCACTTTCGTCTAGCCGTCTCCACGGTCTGGATAAGACTCGTCTGCTGTTGCAGACGACGAAGGACTCGAAGGAGGCGCAGGTGCATGCATGTTGCAGCAGTGAAAGTATCCGCGAGTGCAGCTACGATCTGCCGTCTGTCAATGCCCTCTCTTAACATACCTAGTCAGTCTTATTCTAACAGTGCCGTTTATCGCGCCGATTTCGAGTCTTCAGTCGAATTCGTCGTCGTGCCCGACGGTGATCCTTGCTCGTGATAAGATCCTCGTGACTAGCTTCAACAATAGGTACGATTGAAGTCGCGAAGGTGAATACTCTGCGAGTCTCTATAATCGAAACTTTCGCGAAACTTTCGTCTTCGTCGTCGCCGTCGCGGCTGCATTAAAAAATTATGACTAAGAGGCTGTGGGCCATCCTCCTTGTCGTCGGCTGCACGGCAACTCTCTCCTCCGACAAGAGCCGTGAGTAATCAAGCCATTTTCCGCGAACTTAACGCGTTAGCGTCCTTAATATCATCGCTGAATATTCATAAAGTTATAATCATGCAGATCATGCTTGAATTAATTGAATCGCAATTTGCAAGAACGATTAGTTTCATTACAATACATAAACGGTGCAATAGTTTGCAATTGATTACTGCTAAGAAATTCGATCGTATCGAAAAGATGTACATACCAAGTAAATTGACTGTTAATTAGAGTAGAATGGAGTAGAATGTAACATTCATAGAAACACTAGAAGACAGGAATGGGACGCAATTTATTTTATAATTATAAGAACGCATTTAATTATTTTATATACCATCAGTATAAAAATAACTAAAATATTTTTCTGTAAGAATGAAAAAATTTCTAACTCAAATTACGTGTAATTTTCTGCACGCAATAGCGTTGCATTGTCGCAAAAGCCGGATCTTTGTTTCTGCGGAAAATACTATGTTGTAATCATCAAATATCAAAGTTCGCCATAGACGTAAAGTTTATGTCTTTATTTATTTAACTTCGACGAGCCTATCGTATAATTAATTCAAGATTACTATATCAATGATTATTTGCAGATTTACATTATAAAGAATGGAATACAGCGCTCCTGATAAAAAAAAATTAAATTTGTCACGGATATTTGAATATGTATGTGTACATGTATTATGTGTACTGCTCTAATTATGCAATCTACTTAATATACGACATACTAATCATTGGCCAATCCTGACATGATTTTGTAAAGCATTAGAAAAAAACGATCATAAAAAGAGCTCTTAGCATAATTTCTTGCAGCTGTACCAATTTGCAATACTTATTCTTGAAGGTGCATTATCGTCACGAGATACTTTCACTTTTAACGCGACTAGAGTTTAACACGCTTTTTACTTTCATTGACGCTTTTACTTATACGATCTGGAACGTCAAATTTCTCCTGCTTCATAAAGAACATAAAGAAGAAATAATATAAAGAACATATAATTTTATCATACAATGGAACAATACAATGAAACAATACAAAACATACGTGATTAAACCGCATACTTTAAGTAATATACAGCCGACACATATATAATAACATTCTACTCGTAGCCGAATATGTGAAGCAATGTTCCAAAAGCGATCCAAAGCTGATAACCTGTCTGATCGGCGCTCTGCACTTCCTGCGACCTTATCTGAAAATCGGAA
Organism: Temnothorax curvispinosus; assembly: GCF_003070985.1. NCBI lineage: Eukaryota > Metazoa > Arthropoda > Insecta > Hymenoptera > Formicidae > Temnothorax > Temnothorax curvispinosus. The sequence goes on along the minus strand of NW_020213871.1, from coordinate 42,861 downwards.
TACCCGAAATTGAGTTACCCTCGGTAGAGCCGTTCCGTGTAAGTTCAGTCTCTCTAATTTATATTCATTAATTTCTTCCAAGAAGAAACATTTTAAATAAAAAAAAAGTGTTATGCTTATAATATTACAACAATATAAAAGATTATGTACTTACAGTGCTCTGCTCTCACACTTTGAAAAGCACCTGCCAAATCTCGCAGGTTTAAAATCAGACTTAATAAATTGTACTACGCAATGATACAAATATGTAAAATTCAAGTTCCAATTTACACCGTTATACATTGGCTACCGCACATTCTATCTATTCCAGATGGACGAACTGTCTCTTTCCCTGACAGGTGGTACGAACGGTTATAAGATTCAGCTGCGTGATCTTTATGTAAAGGGAGCGAGTAACTATTCGGTGGAGGATATTAAACTCGGCTCACCCTTTCAAGCCATAGTACGAATGCCGGCCCTTATATTAGACGCTCATTATTCCAGGTACGTAAATTATATAATTGCAATTATATAATTGCGTTTATTAAACGAAGAAATGATATACGTTAAACGGAGTATGAAATAATTTTTTCAACATAATCCGTATAAAAATATTAAATTATATATATTTTGGAAAAAAAGTATAGATGATATTTATTTTTCTTTTATAAGCGATAGAAAATTTAGTTCGATAATAGACTGTAAGAGGCATATGAATAATTGTATTTTTTATTATATTTAAACGACGGAATCTATATTTCATCAAATTTAATTCCTGCACAGTTCTGGTGTATTAATAATTTTGCCTGCAAGTGGAAACGGTACATTCCACGCGCGTTTCGGAGATGCTAGAGCACTAGTCAGAGGAACGATCTCGACGAAGTCGCGAGAGGGAAAGACGTATATGAACGTCGATAACCTTGACGTCGTGCTCAGCGTGAAAGATGTGCAAATGAGAGTCAGCAAGATCTTTAACAACAATCGAATACTCAGTAAGCAATTTGCACACACAGTCTATAAATATTCATAAGACATGCACACATATCCATTTCGAAAAATGTTTTAAATTTACATTACAAATAACAATATTAATAATGGATGTAATAATAGAATATCTTTCTTTTTATGATATTTAGTGTAATGAAAGTCGTTAACTTTTACAATTAATTTTTATCTTTGTATTACTCTTTAATTCTTATAGCCGAGGCGATTAATCTTTTCCTTCGAGAAAATGGGCAAGAAGTGTTGAAATTGATGGACCCGCAACTAAAGAAGAAATTGTCGGCACTCTTTGCTGGCATTGTCAACCAACTGCTGCGACATGTACCAGTGGAATCGTTCCTTATACCTTAAGAAATCTATATTATATCTTTATTAGTTAACATTAGTTTCTTGTTATTGAAATCAATGATATATTTTAAGTATGCACGGGAATTAAATGATTCATTATAGCAGCAACTTATCAGGCATTCTTCTAATTAAAAAAGAAAAAACACAATGGACGCATATTTAAGTTGTTTTTTAATTTTTAAATAGCAGATTGATTTTATTTTGATATTTTCCAAGAATTTATACTTGAATAATATATATAGTATATTCGTGACTTCTTTAAAAAAAATAATTAAATAACACGATTGAAAAATGTATTAACTTCTAACTAACTTGTCTATAAAGAAATTTCAAAATCCTAAATAAAGATAATAATTAAATGCAGGTGACATAATGTTTATACGCTATTTTTGTTATTACTCGCTTATTCATGAAAACAAAGTATTGATTGTTTGGTCCACCAATCAGGAATTGAACAAATTGCTTGAAAAGAACATACAATTATATTCAAAAATTAATAGATAATTCTCGTCGATGTTCTCCTATAAAATAAATATATTATATGTTAATAGTAAATGTAATTGTTAGTTACATCATAGTAAAACAGGTATATAAATCGTTATCATGTTAAGTTTCAGATGTGGTGTTACAGTTTTAGTGCACAATTAATGGAATTAATGGTATATTATTAGAATAAAACGAATGTACTTTTATCATATAAATATATGATAAAAATTAATTAATTCGTTTATATATTTCCGTTTATTACTTACTACATTTTACACAATATAAACAAATTGATTACACGCGTATATATGTATATGTGTGTATAAACTAACAATAATTTAGAAGAAAACTTTCAAGAGAGTTAAAAATTATTCGGGAAAATCATTAAATTTATATATCTGGCACTCTTTATATATTATTTTTGATATTTATTATATATTACACCTGTGCTTTACATAAACAATCACTAGTGGAAATAGCAGTAACACAATAATAGTAACAAAGAATAATCTATGTTTACACGTTACATAATTATACAATAAACTCGCCATTGTCGCACTATTCACACGCATGTCGATGTCGTGCAAATCTAATTGTAAATAACACTATCAAAAGTACGCATGATGAGAAAAAAAAAAAGAACTCACGTCAGGATGTTCGCAGACTTCTGAAAGAGAAATTTCACGTTCCTCCGCACCGATTTCGAGCAGTCGACTAAAATATTTGCGATTTCCAAATTCGACGCTCTTCATACTACGCTATGTACGTGCCCTAGCAGAAAGGAAGGGCTTCAAGGGAACGTCTTCGAGAAGGATATCTTGGAGAATATACGGTTGCTGGCTTCAGTAAGACGTTCGTCCCAGGTCTTCGTGAGGAACGGCAGCATCGTGCGATACAAGGTCGGCCAATATTCATTCACGAATCTCATGGCGGCATTATCTGAAAGTGAAAATTCGTAAAGTTCTCTGACGGCTGCGACGATCACGTCACGAAGAATGTCGACGCGTAATAAGTAGGAGGTTAAATTAACCGGCTTCTGCATTATGTAACGAGCGATTACAGCATAAGTATCAGAGTTTCCCATCAAATAATTATCAAGGAATTGCTGAAGTGATATAACAAGACAATTAGAAATAATGAAACAGGCAATTACGGCAATAAGATCGAAGGAATACAAGTTTCGCACCCAGTACCTCCTTTTGACATAACTCGTTTAGCTTATGGAAAAAAAAATCAATTCTTATAATATATTGTTCGTGGAAATATGGAAATGTAAGAGCCAGGTAAACGCGAATGCGTCTTCAGCCGGAGAATATTTTGAAGAAACTGTTTTTACTTACTGAGTTCCTCGTTACCGTTGAACATGTCACTGAACCAGATCTGCATCTTTCCGATTTCCGGGTTTAGATAGAAATGGTCGAGCGTCCATCTATCATTAGCTACAGGTCCTTCCAATGTCCACGTGGCTTTAATGTCTTCCATGCTAATATTGAAGAATCCTAACGAGATAAATAATAAAATATATTATACATCGCTTGCGTGAATAATTAAATCTCATTAATACGAATGTATCTTAATATGTTGCTTATAAAATTTAGATTTTATAAATCCCGAAAATATATATTAGAGACAAAATCAAAATCAGATATACACTCTCTTTATCAATGAAATATATTAAGAAATTAATTCTAGTGTGATTTATGTTATTATCTGTCATTAAATGATAATGGAATTATATGCAAGGAAAAGTTAAATAATAACGAGCATTTGTTTAAAGCAAGTGCATATGTTTTCTTTTGTATTTTCGATATTTTTTTTAAATAAATTTTATAGTGTTTTATATGGTGTAAGTGATATGCATATATTATTGTCAATATTAAAAGTAATTAATTTGCATACCTTCGCCGCCAATTTGGAAAGTTCCAATGGATCCATCCGCCTTGTAATTACCCTCCATAAGCACCTTCGGCAAATCGACATCAATCTCCAATTTGAAGAAATTGTCGGAATAGTGCGGTCTCACAGCCAAGAATTGAGCCTTCGCAAGTCCATAGGTGTTGACATTTGTGACTGTTATGTCTGCACGTAAGTCATTAGCTTCGTACACGGTTCTTTGTTCTTCGGTAAAGTACGGATCCAAGACCGGCAGATCGAGTTTCGGGATACCTTTCGGAAAAGATTATTAAAGCTCACGCAATATTATATGTAATATATTAAAATAACATAAATAAAATAATGGCAAGTCTATTTTTGTTTATGCACATTTAAATAATAATAAACGTATAATGCAATTTTGATAATTTCAATCAATTCAAATAGAAATATTATCAATGCTCAATTTTTAATACCTGGGATGAAGTTTGGCCATGCTTCTTGTACCGCAAGTCTCAAGCAAGACGAATAATCATCTGCATCATGTTTGCAGGTTTGCACAGCTGTGTAAAAAGTATATAAATATATTAATAATAATAATAATAATAATAATACATTAATTATTTATTGTAACTGTTATACTAAGTTGCGATAAAAAATAAAATCCAAATCTTGTTATCACTAACTCGGATATTGTTCACTTTTATCATTATCTTTAATGCTAATTACTTTATAACATTTAAATATTAATTCCACCGAGTACTTAATTATTTAAGTATTTAATTGGAACATATTTAGCATTATGTGTCACTGTAACAGAATCTTGCATAAACTGGCTTAGGAAATCCTATATACAAGCTTCGAATTTATTGTGGTTAATGTTAACCTTTCCTTTCTCCGATAGTAAAACCAGCCACAAAGTGCACCGATCAATTACGTATCAATTTTCCTAAAAGCGTATTTTGTTTGATGTTTCGTCAAAAAAATAGAGTGTTATTAAAATTAGCATAATTGGTGGTTAAAATGTGTGGAAAAATGGTAAAAGCATATGATTAAACGTTTAAACTTATGCAATTATTATCCGCTCAACCGTAAACGTCTATGCACATGCAAATTTACATTCAAAATTACTTAACCATTCTCAATTGTAGATATAAATATAATTTCATATAAATTCATATTCAAAATATTACAGAATATTACAAGGTCTTAGGTAAATCTTAGGTAAATATAGAAAAAAACTAAAAAAAAAGTTTATATGTTAATTGTGTTTTTGCCAAGCAGTGTAAAATTATGTATTTGTGATTGTTGCACTGTAGATCGATTGAAGATTGAAATAAGAAAATAATTGTAGATCTGCAAAAAAAAACAAAAAAAGGCTTGTTCTTTTTAGTTGAACTTCTTGCACGAAGTGCAATCGATCTACAGTGCAACATCACAAATAGCTGATCTTCTTGCACGGTTCATCTTTTCTCTTTTTCTTTCCAACATGAAAAGAAAAAGAGGAAAGACGAACCGTGCAAAAGTTTTGCTGAAAAGAACAGGCCTAACGTTAAAAAGATTGCTGAAATTAAAAGATAAATAGAAGAACGTTGAAAATAGTAAATAATTTATTTAAAAATCGATGTAAATTATGCAACATATTAATGCAAAATATTTTTTATTTCAATAATCTATTAAGCGCAAATTGTTATAACATTTATTTCTTGTATACCAAAATTTTATTCTTATTTTGAAAAATTGGAAACTCATTTACAGTGACGTAAATAATTTTACTCGGAAATAAAAATAGCTAACTTATGCTTATATGTAGACCTCTTTTTATTTTAGATGTCTCTATACGAAGTTAGTTCATTAAAAAAGTTGTATATTATACCTGCTATTAAAATATTATCTTATTCGCTCACGCTTTAATTTGATTTACTTTGTGATAATGTATGATTCATTTTGTCATTGCAAATTTCTTGAAACCAGTTGCTAGTTCTGCATGGATAAAACATAAGAAAGCGAAAGTAGTATCTGCGTCATAATTAATATATCAATAAACGCGCTGAAGATTGCGTTTCATGTCTTATTAAATTTGTACAGCTGATGTAACTTATAATTTATATAATTAATTATAATTTTTTATCTCAATAGCACATTGTAAAAATGACATTATCAATTACAATTCATAATCTATTTGTAAGATGGCATATATTAATCATCAAAAATCGATTAAAGTGTTACACACATCAGAGAGAGAGAGAGAGAGAGTGTGTGTATATTATTTAATTATGTATATATTACATTAACACTTCAACTATTCGGCAAATTGTTAAATTCGTTAAATTTGATGATTAAATTTTTTAATATGTAAAAATTGTTTTTTTTTTTATATAAAAATTATATACAAATAATGTTAAGATCATCGTATAACAATAACGGAGTAGTTCTCTATTATTAAAGAGTAACAATTATCTCCAGTAAACAGTCAAAAAAGATTTTATGTCACATGGGAATTGACGTATTATACGACGTATTATACGAAATTTTAAACTCAAAAGATGCACACGTACTTTTTTGTCCGCACACTTAGGAAGTGATTTTTAAAACTGTTATAAATATTACTCGAAGTTAGGTAAAAATTTTCTGATTAACTGCTTCTTACTCGAGACAAGATTGAAACGATGTAGACAGTTAATTAAATTTGAAGTTATAGAAACAACCCTTATAAATCAGACAAAGAGAATTGATGGTTGAACAAAGGACTTACGAAGTTCGAAATCCTGAGCCGCGGCGAGCACAAACGCGGTTGCGCAGAATAGGGCGAGCGAGCAGAACGACATCTTGCCTGGTTAAAAATCCTGGCGGCTAGCCTGGCCAATTATAAACACTCGGTTTATATAGTTTCCCGGCCCAAGGACTCTGCAAAGATACGTTGCAAAATTGCATGTCATTAAACACGTGAGAGGCGAGGAGCAGCAGCGGCACTTGATCAGTGGCGGTAAACTAAAACGCGGCTGTGACAGCTCCGGGAAATGCGCATCTCTTTTGTTTAGGCTACTTCCAGCAAGTGGTGAAGACGAAGGGAATGACTGCTCGTGCCATGGACATTAAGTTATATTGTTATTTTATAAAACTTTATACACTTCAAAAAATCAAACTCAAAAAGAGGTTACTCGTTTAAATATTTTTTTCATCTTATAATTAGTATTATTTGTGCACTGCTACGTAAAGATAAAGAATTTTAATTGCTAAAAAATTATAAGAAGATCAATCTAAATAAAAGAGATGAAGAGAAAAAAAAGAAGAAAGAAAATACCAAAATAAATAGAAAATATTACAGAATTAAGAAAACAAATTTTTTTGTTTCAAAAAAGAAAAAATATAAAGAGTTCTCTGACAAATCGCGTGACAGACAGATTTTTATTCTATATTCTTTTTTTTATTTTTTATTCTTTGTCATTGCATTGGCATTTTGGGCTCGGTGCAATTAAATTGCGTCCACATTGTTGCGCTTCGTGAAGCAATTTAAGTTCTAAGAACTGCATAGCAATAAGATGTTATTTATTCCCTTTAACATTATCGTTATCTTTTTTTTAAATTTAAAATGAGATAAATGTATATTTATGCTTTAGACAAAGAAAGAGCAAAAGAAAAAAGCGAGATAAAATATAATTATAAAATATACCTGCATAAATTAAATAATATATTTTTAAGTAAAATGAATATTTTACTTAAATATAGTATTTAATTTTATTGTCTTATCGTGAGACAATACAATCGTTTAATAAAATTAATGGTCATAGCTTCTTTTAACCATATTTTACTTAGTGATTAAATAAACATTTATTATTTTTGAATAATTTTGTATTAACATTAAGTAGAATATTTTGGAAAATTGTAGTTCTCTATTCAAACAATAATTTTATTTATGCTTACTTTCACGTCACTCAATATTGCATCTATATATGTAAATATCGCATATATGAACTGTCGTCAATAATTATCCAAAGAATTTAAAGAACGCAATATGGAAATTTTTTTTATAAAGTACGACATAAAAAGAACGATTACTGTTATAAATAACGTAATAATCATTTGTAACAGCTGCCGTCGCAACTTTGTAATTGACTCATTATATGCTTCCAAAACCTACGTCATCGACATTTATTGACATTAGCGGAGAGAGCTATTAAGAGAGACTTGAGTGTTGACATTACGATGGGAAAAAATTCTACCTACGCATAAGCGTAATCAAGTAAGCTCGGTGATGGACTGTCCCGACGAATAAATTAATTATGCACGACATTATTCCGACGATAAGATACAGGGTATACAGGAAGTACCTCCGAGTTCAGGAGGAGTTTACTTCCTCGCGATCCTCACGCTTACTCCCGAGCGAACGGACTTCCGTGACCTTGTAACCTTGCGTACACCCTCGCATTGCGGGCGATCGGCGATCGGCAATCGCGCAAATGCGAGACTTGCATCGCCTGTGATCGCGTCACACCTCTTTATCTAGCCGCAATGGAATTAAGATCAGATCATGAATGCGCGAAGTAGCTACCCTTGGAACAGATCGCGTCGACGAGTAGAAACGAGTTTTTCTAAGGACGCACGCGGGAGAAGGTAGGGGGGAAAAATGGAGATGCCGCAAAGAAACAATGCCGCTCACACGACGAGACTCCACCGTGATGTACATCGGCGAGCATATGCCGATATGTCAGTGCGTCGAATGCGGAGGCCGCTATATGGATCAGCGATTACGTGCGTGGACAACTATGAATGGTGCACGCGTGTGGTTTCAGTCCTTTCTCATTAGGTGCCCCACCCCGCGCAATACTCGGCAGTTCTGCTCGCGGAATAACTTAATTACGTTTTTTATTTTACTTTTAAGTACAATACAACGCGACTCATTTTATTCACAGCTGCTATCATCAGTACTAACGAAACATTCTAGTCAGTAACAATCAGTACTAATCTCCGTAATTTTTATACTCAAGGTATCCTACTCATTACACAAAATTACAGGCATTACTCAAACACAGATATTATATTATTATCAAGATAATTGCAAATACTTAAAATATTCAGGTAATATCCGGGATGATTTTAATTACTGTCTTTCTAATCATGCATTGTTACAAACATTGAGTGTTGAAAAATGGGACTTTAGTTCCAATAAGCTGCAATAAATTTAATTTATTTAGTCTCTCCACTACTTTAAGTTTTCAAAGGTGTCTGTATGGATTTATCTTATCTTGTAATTGCATTTTATCAATTCTTTTCATCTCCTTACACGAGAGAGTAAAGAATAAAGTTTATTTAAATTTGAACAAACTTATAGTTATTTAAAGAGAAATTGATAAATTATATTCTTGGTTACATAAAGTATAAAGAAGAAAATTAAAAAAAGATTCCAATAATACAATTTGTATTTTTAATTGATAGAACAGATTGAAAAGATGATTACGACATAATATCCTTGTATTGTGAAGTTCTCTTGAATTAGCTGAGCTAAGTATAGGCTCTTATTCTTGACCATTTATGTTTCCCATTTCATTGTCATACAGAGGTGGCTAGCTTAGTATTTAAGAGAAACGTAGGCTGCACTTACTAGCCTCTTCTAACAAACATCTGGCGTGCAACAGTGTTGCGTGTGACATCTGGTATAATAAGGCGTGTAGATAATAAAGGAGCGCATCACAAATTAGCTAAAGGCCAGTGTTTTGGATTATCCAACTGCTCAATGTTCTTCTCTTTGGTTTTATAAACAATAATAATACATAATGGATAGCATGCATCACCGATTTTTCTCCGTACATCAAGAAAAGCGACTACATCCGTGTATTTAAAGACATAAAAACAGAATATAGTTAGAAAAACAGAATATAGTTTGTAAGTTTAATCTTCATATTAATAACATATAATAATATAAATAATTAATTATGTAATATTCAAAATTATACGTAAAAATATTTAACTTTTATCGATGCTATTATTTTAATGTGTTATATATTTAATGTAGAGTAGTTTTCAAATAAGTATTAGTTGCGTTTAGTATATGCGTGTAAAATAGTTGCCAATATTTTCGTCCGACATCTCTCTCATGTGACACAAATTGCATATGATAATCTGCATAAATGCACTCGCGCGGATCAATGAGCGCGAGCGATAGTGCACTGAGTCCTTGTGAAAGTAAAAAAAAAGATAGTCCTTGTCAGATTAAAAAAGAAAGACGCGCATAGTGAGAGAAACTATCAACGCGTCTTTTCCTTCCCCTGTCGCATAAAGTGCATGTCTCTTCTGACAGTGCCGCTTTAGCTCATTTATGTACCCTAAGCATTTTACGTCTTGATTATATATTGACAAAAATAAAAGTTAAAAAACTATAAAAATTATCATTTCTCTTATTTCCCTATTTAGGATCAGCTACGCCTTAAAAAAACAAGAAGAAAAGAGGGACTATAAACTTATGTGAGAAAATATCTTTCAGACACGAAGCATCATCTGCAAAAATTGTAGGTAAACAACATTCTATTCGGAGAATATATGGTTATTGCTGATCCACAAAGTGCTATAAGCGCGCACGCGTTTTCTTGAATTTATACATATTTATTTTTTAAATAAATAAGATAATATAAATTTTCGAATTTCTCTGTTACTCTGTTTTGGATTTCTGAGTGTAGGTAATAAAACGTCCCTGGTTCTCGTTGGTTCAGAAGAAAGATATGTAGGTCTCTCTCGAGTGTCATTGGCTTGTTTATACCGATCACCATTCACTCAATAGTGACTGCTTCTAGCTACTCGGCGCGTGCGTTATCACTAACGAAACGCATACAGCCGCGTGGTGCGCAGCACCGCGCACCGTTGCACAATGATCGGTATAATTATGTTTCATGATCCGCATTTGGTCCGTGAGCCACGAAACAGGTGCAAGTGGGTGACGGTGGTGAGGCAGAGAATCAAACTGCCCGCTTGCAGGACAGTGTCAATGTTGTATTACATGTCGTCGCGACATTGCAATAAAGGGTAATCAATCTGCGCTAGATTTAAATATTTATATATGCAAATATTTAAATTTAATATATTATAGTATTATATATTATATATTGTTGTAAAGTGTTATTTGTTTCAAACTTAGACAACACGCGTTTAAAAGACCTCGTCTTTTTTAAAACATCTTTAAAGCTTCGCCAAAAGTTTCTTAAAAACTTGTGATACCTGCACCCTATGTGCCTTATATACACAGAACATATTGTTTGTATATCGAAGATATTAAGGAACTGTTAAATGAATATGAATAGATTAATAAAAATAAATAATATGATTGTCGTATAACGATATATAGATTGAGCGTATAATAATATCTTAAATATAATCTATATCTATATCTATATCTATTCTAATGATAAGGTAGAAAAGGCAAATTTTATTGACTAAATAAATGTTATTGATAATATTAAAAAATATTCTTTATTCAACACCTGTAATTGCATTATCAAATAAACTCTGTGTTCAAAATAATGAATTGCATGCGTCAATTACAAAAGTAATTTAAAAAACAATATATCATAAATATAACATAATAATAACAGTATAAATTATTCTTAGTATAAATTAAAAAATTATTAAACATTTATGCAGATAAATATGGACAAGCATTATAATAATCTTCCATTGATTATCTACATATATGTAACATCTTTTGACTTTTAAAAATTCATAAGATAAATAAGCTGACGGGTAATTTCAAACCAGCGTGATCTTATCTTATGTCTAACAGCCAAATATACATATCTGTCATCAATTGTCTTTTTCGCGAATGTGTGTATCTAAAACAAATTATTTTAACGTTCACAGTTAATAAATAATTTTCTTGTTACACAATATAACAGATAATATATGTACATCATGTTATTCCCTTGCGTCTAATATAACATATTTTTTTACAGTTTTTAGAGATAATCAGAATAATAAAATTTTATATACATTACAGAAATAAATCTAATTATAATAAAAAGATGTTATTCAAATTCATACAATTTACCTTCCAAATTTGTTCCTTAGTATACACATGATTAATAATATGAACTAATGCCGCAGCCAAGCTAACTTCTCTATAAAAAAAATAGCACATTTGTAATTAGTACATGTATAAGCAACACTTTTCTATTATTGCAAATAGAATATATAAAAAATATTTAGAATATTTAAAAAATAATATGGTATAATATAAAATAAATATAGTTACGTGGGTTTTAATTCCGTAAATTCTTTTAATAAATAATCAAGTACTATATTTCGTTTTGCATTCTTTGCAACGATATGAAAAAAGCCGTGAACACGGTGTTCAGTATTTGGTATAACACCATTTTCCTTCGACATTATTTGCAAAAAGATTTGGATAATATTAAACTCATCATAGTATGCCACAGCTTTTACAATGTCGGGATCACGTTTCTTCACGTATTTACGAATTAATTTTGACCATGTCGTAATGTTTGTCGCAATTAAACCTTTACAATAAGTCCAGTGCTTCCACCATGGCAGAAGTCTACAATAATAAAAGATAAGATGTATAAATCTGTTATAAATATTTATCATATAGTCTTACATCTCAGTCAAATTTTACAAAGTACATGAGATACAAAAGAAATGTGACTGTAAAGAATTTGTAAAAATAAGTTACTTGTGTTTTTCAGGATTTGTGAGATGCTGTGCTAATTTCTCTTTGGCTTCATAAATGCATTCAGTAGCATCCAAAGTACACGCCCACTTGACGGCCTCTTGCCTTAAAAATTTAGTAAGATCATTCTCGTTAGCACGTTCGTTATATCCTATATTCTCAAGAAGTGCAGTCAATAGGGATTGTAATTTTACCTAAAAATTGTTAAAAGAATATGGATTTTATATTAGTTTGTGTGGTATTTTACAAAAAAGATTTATGTATACGAAAATGTGATCATTTACTAAGTCTTTTTACTTTAATTACTTAAATGCAGTAAAACTGTTTCCAAAGTTTTTTATCTTTTTAGAATCACCGCATATATGTATGTTGTACTTTATACATATGTACATATATACATATATGTATAAAGTACACAAAAATAAAAAAAATATATATATCTATATGTAAAAAAGTTATTTAACATACATAAATTACGCAATATAAAGCACAAAGCAAGTAAAAATCTTCCCCTTTTACCTTTTCTTTTTCTAATAAATAAGATCACAATACAACATGCTTAAATGTTATTTTATACATTTTATTTTCTTGAAAATTTAAGTGAGTAAAAGTTGTTGATATTTTATATACAAGTTTTTCCCATTATCCGAAAGTAAAGTGTTCCTGTAAAATCTTTCGTAAGCCGAAATGGCATAAAGAGAAGAAGCAATTATTATTAATTTATGTGGAAAAAATTTTTTTTATAAAAGCAAAAATTCTTCAAATTTCTTTCGGTTAGTGAATACAGGTGAGGTCTTTTGTATAAAAGCAAACTGGCGTAAATTAAACTTTCGAAAAACGAGGAATACCTGTATATACATATAATATTTTTTATGAACAAAGTATATTACTACCTTTATTTCTGTAACTTTATTCACTTGCAATAGAAAAATCCTCGACATGTGTTCAAGAGCTTTGAACATCGGATACCACGCAACATAGTCTGTCTCTCGATGTAAATAAGCCGTAAGATTCCAGAATATAGAGGAATCAAGTTTGTGATCTAACATTAGATGAAATGCGTCATCGATGATTTGAGCACGATTTAGCACATGTATATTCGTATAGTTTTCAACAAGTAGATAAGAAGCAATACTCATCCAATTTTTGCGATCATAATTAACGCGATAATAACCTGTCGTTAAATAAAAAATTTTGTCAATTATGAGATTCTTCAAGAAATATCAGATCTCTTTTATTAGAGATTTATTAAAATATATTTTTGAATATCTGCATTTTTCTTCTTCTTTTTAAAGAGCATAAAAAGTTTGTCAGAAATTATATATATTTATATTAAAAGAAATGTAAATTACATATTACATAAATTATTTTAGTTTGTTTTGCAAAAATTAAGCTACGTGTAAAGAAGTTTGTATACATTTACATTAAATACATAAAAATAATGACAATATTGTTTAAATAAAATTTATCTTAAATACAAAAATAATAGAGCAAAATATATTAAACAATATTTTATCAAATAGCATATTATTTATGTAAAGTGTGAAATATATATCTTCAGCTTTTGTAAAATAATAAATAAAATTGTGAATTAATGTACAATTATTTAATTATTATATATACGGAACAAATATAATAAGCTTACCAGTTTGCTGTAAGTTAACTATTATCCAACCGCTTTCTTCATACGGCAAACGAATTTCACAATATGGAACATTCCACCGCGTGGTTTTTAACCACGTGCCGTAATGATGAAAAGATTGGGTAAAATTACATTCTGTCTGCGTAGTGATGGTCACAGGTATCCACCATTTATCCTGTTTCTGTGTATCAAGGTTATCTATCGATATTAATAGATCTCCAAAATCTATATAATTTCGTTTAACGTTCAGCACAGGATAATAGGTTTTGTCCCTCCAAGTATTCATTACTCGTCTTATGTTAAATCTTTTTCCGAGTGATGAACTATGTTTGGCATCTTGCATAATGTGCCAGAAATTGTTGGAATTTGCTTTGTCAAACATACTAAATTTGTAAAATTTCACATTATTAACAATAAATACTAAGACATGTCGCATCAAATAATATAAAATTGTTTAACTTTACGCGTGTATCTCAATTTAAAAGATATAAGTTTATAAATGTAATAATATTTTAGTATAACTTATTGTAAATAATATAGAAAAAAAGATTAACTTATATTCAATTAAAATTATAATACAATAAATATGACTTTTAGAAGCGTGAAATATGAATAAATATGTAAATGAATAGTAAATTTTAAATGCATAATTACATCCAAATATTTTATAGAATTTCCAATTATTATACTTATTATATCTAAATTCACGTAATTATTGTATGACAATAATTATTACTTACTACGCCTTTAAATGTGACTTGACACCATGCCAAAACACATCATCGGTAAGCACATGCTGCAGCATGCGCAATATTGAAGACGCTACAACACAATTTATCATAACATATAATTAAATATATTTAAAATAAATTTATTTTTCTTTATTCTTATTCGTATTCTTATAAACATAACTTTTTGTTGAGAAAAAATAAAGATTAATTTAAAAAAAATCCTAACTTTATATTTAATTTAAATGTGATCCTAACATTTATCTTTTTCTTGTTGTAATAAAATTTATACATAAATAAACCACAGATATAAATTTAGCGCTAAATTTCCTTATTTGATTTATGTTCAGAAATTTATAGATAATTGTTTAATTATATTTATACCATTTTAATCTCACCTTTGATGTAACGGGGAAAAGAGAAGAGTGAATTAATTTCTGTGGGACTCTCAATATTTAATTTATAGTAGAGAGGTTGCATAGCAAAAGAATCTAAATGGAGAGATTCATGTAGAATCTGGACTACAAACAAATCCAATATTCGAAATTTTGGATAGATCTAAAAAAGATTTAATAAAGTCGAATAAATAATCAATTAAGAGAGATGTTCATATTATATGCACCAGCGCTACTGTTTATTATTAAAAATTGCTTTAGCATTTCTTATCATTAATTATAAAAATATAAAATAAAATTTGCTTGAGTTAAACTTAGATGCTGTGTAAATTTGAAATGAATTAAAAATAATCTAAAAATGATTAAGTTTAAAATTTTTTAAAAATTGAAAAGAATTATTTGATAAGCATCTTGATTTTAACAGACACAAGAGATGTACATGAATTATAACATTATTATAATAATAACAGGTTTTTTTACTTCGTAAGAAAATCAGCTTTAAAAAGATAAAAAATATCAGAAAACAATTAACCTTATCAATAGCATGCATTCCAAGCAGCATAGCAATACCATCGTTTAGCCAAAAGTTATTCCACCAAAATGGGCTAATATAATTACCATACCAATGATGTGCCATTTCACGCGCTACTAAACTCGCCACTCTTATTTTTTGCATAGCAGAATCTAATCCTTTTTCATAAACAATATCTGTTTCCCTGAAAATTCATGATATGAGTATGTAATGCGGTTGTGCTGAATCCTTATTATACAATATACAGTGTATTAATCATGCCTACTAAATTTATATATATATAATCATGTCTACTAAATTATTTAATTATTTTTTACACATAAATTATGTTGTATATACTATATGCATTAGATTCATCTATTTATCTATTAACTGAAAAATATGCAATTAAAAGTAATAAACAATTTATTATTAAGTAAACTAGCTCTTGTCTTTAATAAATATGAATACAAAATTTGATATATTTCAATAATAAAAGATATAAATATTTAAGCAATTTTTCTCTAAAAAACATATTATATAATACATAAATCTTATTGTTAATTATTTCGTAAAGATTATGTGAAAAAGTAAAAATAATATACCTTGTTGTATATATATTAATAACTTATTTTTTTATAATAAAATTACATAATATTTTTACGTATCTATATTAAAACAATGTGAAACAGAAACGTATTTTCAACAAATACAGACGACATGATAAAATGTACATTCTTCTATGAATTTATTGGAATAAATCAACCTAGCCAAAAGATAAATTTATCTTCTGTCCCAAAATATATAAGAAGTTATACTTAATTATAAATTAATGTATTTTTCTGATTAGATATATTACCTATACAAAATGAGTCCCCAATTCGCGATGCCGTTGTCTGGAAGAACTGGAATTACAACAATATCTAACGATTGTGGATTCATTTTTACGATTTCAAATTTCTCATGAAAATATTCTGCGACTTGTGCAGCAAACGTTTCTGCGAAGTCACTAATATATGACACAATACGTCTGCGCCATATGTTGCCGACTTTATTATCAATTTTGAGTAGGAAATTGGGTTCGATATTAATTGTAATTGCTATGAGATAAGTAGGTATCGCAGGAGTGGTACTGAATCGCGACCACGCTTTTTCCCCATCTTTATCCAGAACTGTCATTAGTTTCGGCATGTTTGATAAAACCGTGTGTTCTTTGTGGTGTTTTATGGAGATGTTAAAGGTAGCTCTTATTCCCGGCTCGTCCCAACATGGAAATATTTTTCGAGCGCCAATCCCCAGGAAATGCGTTCCGGCAACGAATCTGATACATATCAACGATATATGATATATTTAATAACAGAAAACTGCATATTTAATGAATATTTTATTTTGTTAGTGTTATTGGAAATTATTTATGGAAAAACATAATAAACAGTACTTATAGAATCGTATAACAGTTTGTTATAATGTTTACTCACGTTGTCATTCCTTTCGTATCGCGATAAAGTGTCTTGAACCAACTGTTTGCTTTATCATTTGCATCATATATAGTATAAAAATGTATTATTAAATTGTAATTCCCTGGTAATATCTCAGTATTAAAATAAAAAGTCCTAGTGTTCGATATATTACAATAGCCATATTTCACCGCTTGTACACTTGTTTGTATGTCCATGTGTTCTTTAACCAACATAGACTTTAGTATAAGTACGTAAGGTTTTTCTGCGTGCAAACTTATACTATATGTTTTCTGAACAACACTAATATTGACAACCATTTTGCCATGGATATCAGAAACGGTATTGTTGACTTCTTCTTGTATGTACATGTATAGCTCAAGTTCAATGTCATAGTGCTGCGGTATTATGTGGTTCGGTAAACGAAAATAACTGTCGTCTGTAATGCTGCTAGAATCGATTTCTTGAGTTGTAACGCCGACGAATAGTAAGCCACTATTTAATAATAGCGTTAGAAATGCCATACCAATTTTCATACTGAGTCTCTGCAAGAATATCTTTTTGAGATATATGAATTTGAATTTACAGCATACAGTCTACAGTAGTAAATCATAATAAAACCAGAATGAATTTATCTCGAAGAAAAGGAGAAAAAGAAGAGAGAATAAATTTTCTTGATAGTTCTTGAAATTTGAATTAATTTGAATATAAAAATAATGTTGCATTTAATACAGACATTGCACAAGACATTTTACCAGAAATAAAACGCTTGAATATCTTTCTTGGAGTTGAAAATTGAACATACCTATGTAGAACATAATTTAAATGAGTTTAACCGACGAACATAACGCACATAATAAGTGTTATTTGTTTAAGCTCGTTTTTTATTACCTTATTTTTAATTATTTTTATGTTAAATATATGTCTCTGTAATGTTTAATATAAATTAAATATAATAACTGTAATCTTCAAAGAGAGTTCTTTAGTTTATACTTCAACACGGGGTATATTCTAATACCCGAGATTGTTAAATTATAATACTCTGAATTGTCTGTATTAAAGTCGTTTATGTTACTCTAACAATTTTAATAATTCTGAAAAGAACAGCGTAAATGAAATGGAATTAATCTCATCATACTCGTACTTCAAAACTATTTAAATTATATTCTACAGATGTTTTCTGTTTTTAAAGAGAGATATGTAAGTATTTTCTAATTACTCACTGTATGCATTTAAATTGCCGATTAAAATTAAACTCTTTGTTACAATTAATTGTACTTGTAGCACATAATCACTATAAATCGAAAATATATTTTGCACGGTAACGACTTAATCTGTCGAGAGATCCTCGAAGACTAACGGCTGAGACTAACGAATGTGACC
>NW_020213871.1:19863-24374 GCF_003070985.1 Temnothorax curvispinosus | reverse complement strand
ATATATTTCTAACTCAACTTTAAGAAATATCTAAGTTTAATTAGTAAATTTAAAAAATATATGATTAAATATTGAAAAAATGCAGTAAATTATCCTCATTCAGTATAATATTTTATATCTGTCATATCAATATTCTAATTATGTTTAAGTTCTAGTGAGTGTCATTAGTAATCATGAAAATTTCGAATCGTGAATTTTTATGAGATTTAATTTATGCGATTAATCACATGCGCCATGCATAAAGAAAGATTTATAGAAGATTAGAAGCGCATTAACATTGCATTTAATTAAAAATTTATTACTATTTATATTACTGTAAACATATACATACTTATTATGCATTAAAATTACAAATATTTATAACATATATTTTGGTAATGGAAGTGTAAAAGGAACCATCGTTGAATCGTTGGCATTTACTTCATCCCATTTATCATGTAGCTTCATAGTCTTTTCTATCCATAAGCCCTCCTGTATGGGAGATATGGCACCCAGCCAAGCCTGAATGTAATACGGCAAAATTTAAATATCGTAATTATGTGAAATCACAATAAAAATAAATTTTCTCGTACCTGCTGACAATGATTTGCCCACGCATAGATCATTCTATTGTCAACTTTTATAGACAATTTTTTCGTTTTTTGTAGCATACTTATTGCAGCACTTTTTCGCGACTGTATCATATAATAATAAGCTTTCATCAACATATACCTACGAACATTTCGGTTCTTTAGAATAATTCTTTAAAAAGTTCAAATAAAATGCAAATATCAAAATTTTCTAATGTTCTATCAAAATAACTTTAAGTTATAATATCATTGAAATTACTTTACAATATTTACAATATGCAAAATTATTTTGTGCGAGCTACTTTAAATTATAATAAATTATATATAATTATTATATATAATAAAATATTATTAACAATAATCAATTTTTTATACCTGGGAATTGCAATTTTTACGACCTTTGTCATATTCTTGATATGCCTGAATTCATGCTTAATTTCCGTTAGCGTACTCAATGCGTTTATGTTCCTGTTAGTAACTTCCCTTACTGTAAAATTGCAATTTTACTTTGGTAATAATTTTATACATGTATGTATACATACATATTGCGTAACATTCAAATACTCAACCACTTTATTACCGTACAAAATTAGCAATCCCTCAATTTTCTTCAACGCGGTAATCGTCGCTGCCACCTTATGCTCGTCCACCACACTCTCGGCCGTCACGTTTCTGCTGCTCCAAACTTTCATAGCTTCCCACTGCTGCGTTCTGACGCACCTTCGACAACGCATATTAGAACAAAAATCCAAAATTTCATTTTTACAATAATAATATATTTTCGAAACTGTTAATTCTAATTCGACATAAAGCGAAGCTTTTCGTATTTACCACAACCACATGGAGGTAAAATATCGTCTTTCCGCTTCGGGATCGTGTAGGCTAACTATAGTCTCTCCTTCCTGAAGATAATATTCGTCGCAATTTTGAAACGAGAGAACTGTGAGACCGGTGTCGAGTTGCACATCAGCGCACGTGGCGTAGTACCAAGTACGACCCGATTTATCCAAATTGTTTCGTGATGCGAATTCTGTATATACAATTTTAGAACATAAGTATTCCTATATGTAATTAAAACATCAACTTGCTTGATCTGTTATGTAATTTATCATATTCGCCAAATATGAGATTCATTAATAAGATCATTAAGATTTGTTAAAACCTATCCTTTTCTTTTTTCATTCGGAAAGCTTACCTAATTCTCTCAGCAAAGTGACGACTTCCGAATGACGGCACGAGATCATGAGCAAGTGCGTTAATCTCGGTAGTATGAGCAACTTAAGAAACACGGAATCCATAGTTTGCGCCATTCTCATCGTGATAAAGCCGATTCTGATTGCTTTGCTGATCTCTCCTCTCAACCATCGCGAGAAAAATACTCCCGCATAAAGTTCGGCAATGGCTTTGAGCTCTTGAAACTCGAGCAAATCTCCTTTCTTTGCACAAATACTGAGAGCCTGTTTTTCCAAATAAGGAACGATTGACCTGCTCAAAAATAATCAAACAATGTAACAAATGTCCTTGTGGAAAGAAGATAATATTTAATAACGTTACAAATGGCGTGTAATGAATTTCATATGCAGAAATTATTAATCAATTGTTTTCATTAAACTTTTTGTGGTTTTAAATAATTTTATCTGGCATAGCACTTGGTTTGGTAGACATGCGCAGTGATCATCATATTCGTGAACGAAGTGCAGAGCGTGAAAAAATCATTCGATGCATCCAGCGCAGCATTTAAGCCCCAGATGGCTGCTAGTCGTGCACGTTTCTTCATTTCCTTCGTTCCCTGAAATTTCGAAATTTGAATTATAATAAACAGCAATTATTGAACTTCAAAATTCAATATAAAAACAAATATTTACGAAATTGTGCAAGTCACAATAACTATGAAGCTTATTATTTCATAAAAGACACTGAGCGAGTTATCGCAAAAGACAATTTATGATCATGTAGACTTGAACAATCACTATTAAAAAATCGTTGCCGAATAATTATCCTTACTCTAAATACGTTAAACATCTCTGCCAAGCAATTAGCCAGTTGCTCGATATAATTCGTAGTGAATTCATCGGTAGTGTCAATTTTCCAACGCTTGGGACAGACCAATCTCCATCTTAGCAGTTCGAGTTGAATCGTCGACTTCAAATCGATTGTGAATTTACGGCGCGGAAAATTGTAGCCCAGACTGGTCATTGCCTCGTTCAGCTTCTTGCTTGCTTCGGAAAGTAATCCGCTTTCCAAATGGCATTTACCTTGAAGTGTCTGGATTTTTGCGGTGAGAAAAAGCAAGACTATCGATTTCTCCTCGTTAGTCTCGAACATCTACCGTTAAAGAGATCACGATTAACATTATCTTTTTGAACTATTTTACTATTTTTGTTCTTTTATGTCCGTCTTGCTTACTTGTTGAAGCAGAGCTTCAGCGTCACTCAGAAGTCTGCGAGCTTGAGGTACGTTGTTACTCGCTAAACAAATCTCCACAAACTCCAAAATTGCCGTCAAAATCATATCTTGTTTTCCTAGAATAGAGAATATAAAATGTTTCATAATTTAAAAATTAAAAAAAGAGAATAGAAAAAATATATAATATTCACTATGCACGCCGATATTGATTTACGTTGACTTACCGATTCCTAGACAATGTTCCAACATCTGAGCGTAGACAGTTGTTAAAATAAGATGGCATTGACAGTTGGCGAAGTCAACGTTAGAAAAGGTCTTGGTGGGTTTTCTGACTTTTTGAAAAATATTGAGGCAAATCGGTGTTCTCTCTGTTACCTGTTCCATATCTGGTGACAATATATTATTACAAAATTATTACAATATATATCTTCATTTATTTTAAAATTGCTGCATATCTATTAAAATAGCTTAAGCGTGTGTGTGTGTATGTGTGTGTGCGCATGTATAATGTATTAATTCAATTCATATCCAAACTGAGTTCAAGACTGATTGCAGATTGTATATAATACCGTTTTCTGTCTCTTCTTTGAGAGTGTAAGTTGCTTCTTCAAGTTGATGCATTTCGGCGACGTCGACAGTTAATTTTGTTCTTCTAGTTTCTTGCGCGGCCGTTTTTCCTAACAATCTTGTAAATTGTATCTCGCCACAAGCCATACATCGTTTGGTATGTTGCCGAAGATATTTTAATGCCTTGCTGTGTAATTCCATTTTTTGAGTTTCCGTGAGCGATCTTTATAAATATAAAAAGATACAATTAATTTTATTAATATTTGAAGCATTAGGTCCAGTAAAATTTTATGCAGAATATTTAAAATATTATATCTTAATTACTCTATCATTATGATTTATCCAAATATTAAAATCATTCACTACCTATAAGTAGTTTCGCGGAACATCGACATTTTGAAATGCATCAGACCGCAAGACGCGTGCCGCGGCAAGTCCGTTAGTTCCTCTAAATAAAGTTTTATTATGAGCCATATAGAATTTTACCATTTGAATGTTTGCTTTATTATACCTGGTATCATAAGATCCACACATTCGCACGCAGTTTCTGCCTCGAGACTAGGTTTCCTTATATTTCTGTAGAATACCAGCGGTCTGCCGCTCGTAGTAAAATCGCCCCGCGCGCATCCAAAGATTCGAATCTCGAAGAGTTTCTTGACGGCTACAGTAACAATAAATATTGCTTTAAACAGTATTTAATCGTATAAAACAAAATTAAGTAATTATTTAAAAAAATTAAAAAAATTATTTAAAATTAAAGGATTGTTTATTGCAAATATTTGCATTTATTGCTAGGTATCTTTTTACCGAGTCCAATTTCCCTTATAGATTTATCTTCCATTAGGTACTGTAGCATGCTTCTATTAATAATTTCTCCCAACACCGACGCGCATTTTAATAACATTTGATCCAGCGGTGTTAACGAGTCAAAAATCTTCAAAATCATTACTGACAACATAACATATAATA
>NW_020213871.1:0-19853 GCF_003070985.1 Temnothorax curvispinosus | reverse complement strand
GGAGGAAGCACATAGCCCATTTCCTCGGCAATCATTTTGCTGATATGCACTATTACGAGGCTACCAGATTGTGTGAGGCTCAATAAGTAACTTTCTATCCATCCTGGATTGCCAAAACTTCTTTCTTGAATTAATCTAAAAAGACAGAATACAGATACACAAAATATAGACGCAAAGACAGTTATATTTTAGCTGTTTATTAAAAGCATTCTTCAACAAAAGAAAATTATTTGCATATTTAGAATGGCCAACCTTTCGAGTTCCGGAGGAATTCCACATGCGTCGAGGATCTGACATGCGAGCGCTGCGTGATACCACTTGTCTATGCGACCCAATTCGATAATCTATTAGTAGTAAAAAATAATTTATATATTTATTACATACGTTTATGTCTTGCAGTATCGTAAAAATAAATACAAAAAGATATATAAATTTAATGCAATACTTTTATTTCTTATTACAAATTTTTCATTACGAAATATTAATTATAAAAACAAATAAGAGATACATGATACATTAATGGCGTTAAAAAAGATCATTATTGCATTTATCTTTGCACGATCTTTGTTTAATTAAATTAATTCCTCTAATTCTTTTGAATGTTCGTACTCGTGCTCTCTCCAAAACGGTGGGGTGTATTTCGTACTCGCCGTTGAGCTCGCGTCCGATGCTAAGAATGAAGAAGACTGTGCTCTGTTTGGTCATCGTACGAAACAGTTTCATGGAATCATTGTCACTATACTGGGCATTATCGATGATCACCACCCATAGCTCCTTAAAACAATCTCTCATCAGTTTAAGCAGAAAATTGCTCAATACTTTGCGCTTTTGTTTCCCGGATAGCGCTTTGTAGCGCGGGCTCATCATGAAATGCACGTTGAAGAGCTGATTAAGGACGCAAAGAAATTCTGGTTCGTATACATGTTCCAGTCGTGACATCAGTATTTCTTCGCGGTCTCTCGGGGCAGTGGCGTCGTTGAAGCCCAGCGGTATAGAAAATATCAGATGGATCAAACTGTAAGAAACCTGTGCTAAGAGAAAAACTATTGATTTGAACTCTGTTTTGAAAAAAGTTCTAACTCTTGACTCTCGATTAGGAAAGATTAAAAATTACTATTTATTTAATAAATTATTTAATAAATAAATGCTCCATTAAAATAATAGTAATTTCTAATTAAAATAATAAAGGAAAAATAAGCTTTTAATTTTATGTATCTTTGACATAATCGATTAAATTAAATATGTGATAGTTGAAAAATCTTGCAATTTCTATGTCAACCTTAGCATCGTTCATAACCAAGGAGATATAGTTGCGTGATACACCCGCGGGAATATTCTGTGCAATTTCATCCAACAATCTCGTCTTGCCGATTCTCGGTTCGCCTCTGAAAAAAGAAGACAATAAAAACTAGATTAGATAAGTGTAAAACATTGCATTTGCAAATTAATAATCAAGAATTAAAAATTAAAGTTAAACTAAAAGTCCCGATGGGAATTTAGATTGCTCACTTTATGATCAACATATGTTCGGGTTGTATGTGCTGCGTTGTTTCGTCCGTGGTGAAATGTGCTATCAGATTCGATAGCATCTGTCGAAAAATCTTCATTTCCGCTTCCCGTCCGAGCAAAGGATACTTTCTCCGTATTAATTCAGGCGCAATAAATCTGCAACCACGCGTAAAGTCGTGTATCAGTAAGAGATGATATTTTACGAAGATATAAACGGTAATTTCCAGAAAATTACAAAATAAACAAGTTGCGAGATACTTTGTCTGTTCCTGAAACTCATAGACAGGACCGACGTTCGTGATTCCTTTCAGATGTCTCGGCTCTTGCAGTATAAAGTGTCTTGCTTCGAGACGAGAGCGCAGGAAGCTTTCGCGATCGCATATCACCTTAAAGATAAGGATTACACTTCTGTATAGAATAGAAGCGAAGTATTTGTTATCTTTAATTACAAATGCGCTAAAATTTAGTATCAAAAGATTAAAAATTATGTCACTTTTTAACGTGAAGATAACTTATTTCCCAATTTAATAACGACATACTCGCGAAAGATAGATTATTTATCTAACGAGATACATCTACAATTCACAAACAGAATATGAATAAAAGGCAAGTAATTATTTTTTATTCAATTACTTTGTTATTATATGCGACCATCAAACGCGCTGCCTTATTCACCGACATTCCTATCACGGTATACTCCCTCCGTAAAATGTGACCGACCACACCGCAATATGTCATTCCGGTGGTAACGGCGATCGTCACGGATTTTACGTTCCTCATCGCTAGGAGATGCTGCCGCACCTTACTGGCACATCTCAATCCAATCTGCGATTCCAACTCGTGTTTGTCGCCGCGCAGTCCGAATATGCAGAGGAATATCAGATCTTTGTCGAAGAGGGACGTCTTGTTCACGCATCCGTGCATCTCGCAGACTACCCTTGAAAAATAAAAAATATTGACAGTTGTGCGATTAAAATAATTCCTTCTTAAATTAACTATTGTAGTAATAAGCGAAATTGTTACTTTCGCGACTAGTCACATTATAAGATAAATAAATAAATATAGCTATAAATGTAGCTATAAATATAATTCATATAATGAATAATAGTAACTATAGATATAATTGCTGATGATAAAAGAGAGTTAGATAAAAATATAAGTTTGGATGCTTACCCGCAGACTAATTTATAAGCCGCACTAACGAGCGAGATCAATTCTTCGTTATCCATGACCGTCGTGATGACGTTGATGAAGAGTATGACTACTTGTCTCATCTCTGTAAGATGCTCCAACGGCTCGTCCATTTCCACGGATCGTATTACTGGTCTGAGCATATAGCTTCTTAATGAATCCTTTAATCGCTCTTTGGCTATCCTTATGACTTTAGGCCTCACTACGAAATTAAACATTTATAATTATAATTCGCGATCTTAACCGATTCAGAGCGATGTAAAAATAAATAACATAATTCGGATTGTACGTTTTTACTCACGACTATAATCGACTTGCTCGAAATCATGTTCTTTCTGAGTATCGCCGGTCCAATTCATTAAGGTTGCACTATTTGGCACTTTGACATGTGATGAGTCGAAAAAGTTTCTGTTATGTTCGGCGTTTCTGTTATCTAGCAATTGCAATGCATATTATTACTTAGAATAGAAAGAAAAGATTCCTTACATTTTTCTAATGTAAAATCACGTACTGATTCCAGTACCATTGTGAATATCATGAGCTCTGGAGTGGTACCACATTGCTGAGCAAGCTATGATTAAAGTATGTACACCATCCGGTAACTTCTCATAGACGTATTCGTTAGGATTTGCCCATTGCCAGCTACTGGGCGCCACGAGAATATCACCGCCTCTAGATAGAATTTATTGTGTCAATATGGTATATCTGATTTGCTTTTCTTTCGTAAAATTAATAAAATGTAATTTTAATAAATCAAAAGTGACATATTTGTTTCACTTTGAATTTGTATCTACTTGCATGCAAAGATTACAAGTTAGAATGCAGATAATATTTTGCTTTAATACCGGCATAATCCTTCGGCAAACTTTACATCCCAGACAGGTTTTCCAGTGATGACATAATACGACATCGTTTCTGGATCGCCAATAGACGTGAAGTACGTTATCCCGGAAGCAATGGCAAGTTTTACTATTAAAGACATTATTAAATTAACTTTTGAATGAAAGACTCTGCAATCTGTTGTACAATATTCTTAAAAAATATAATATTATTATGCTATTGTGTTACAAAATTATTTTATCTGCAAGTAATTGAGACTCAGTGTATCATTTGCGAATCAGTATTTATACTGATTAGAATGTTTTTTTAAATATAAAAATTCAATTTGTTAAGCAAATCAGAACTTATCTATGAATTAACTCAATCAATATATTAAAAGCGTTATTGACGCATTAGAACCTCTGAGCGTTACACCGACGTCAGTGTTGTAAGTTCCAAAATGTTTCTGTATAATGCACGCGGTCTGCATCGCTTCCGTCGCGATATCGCGCATAAACATCCCTTCTTGGAGCTTCCACATCACTATGAACGCATCGCCGGAGAATTTCACGACGTCCCCGTTATGCGAGAGGATCTCCTGCACCATCGCGCCGATATAACTGTTCAAAGTTTCCGACAGCTTGGAGGGACCGCCAACGCCGGTCTTTGTGTATTTTTCCGTGAGGTCTGTGAAGCCTGCACGGTAATTAAAATCTCACGTTATAATTTGTGACTCGTCGTAATGACGATTGATATGTGATAATCCAACAAATTTCTTCAACCTGAAACATCGCCGAGCATCAACGTCGTGTGGTATTCCCTGGTTTCGTAATTGTCGTAATAATCGAGAATTTCGTCGGGGCACATAGACGCGAATATTTTAGTATGTTGCTCCAGTCGAGCACGCGAGGATCGATCTGAATTATAAGTTACCGATGAACAATCTCTATTAAATTGTTACGCAACCAATGCATATTTAAGATTCGTTCATATTATGCCAATAATATATTTTAAAAATCTTTATATTGAAATAAAAAATTAGTATTATAAAATTATAAATTATGTTTATATATGTTAGGTTATTATTTAATGTAATCTAATTGTAATCTAATTTTTACGCATTGACTTACCTTCTGTTACTAAAGCATTCGTATTTCTTAGCATATCCGTCGTTTTTTCTTCTGTACTGTAATGTAAGTCGTAATCTTGATGTTACAATAAATAACAGCTATATAATTATTATTAATTCCTATGTACTACTCGCAGCTAAAATAAAAGAAATGCTGCTTAAATATAAGCTTCGAAAGCAAACTTCAGATTCTAAGATACTTTAATCATGATGCTAAAAAATAAATATAAGTATAGGTAGAAAATAAATATACGTATAAATAATATAAGATATTAAATGTAAATATACATAGAAATTTCTCTTTTTCTTTCTCTCAAAAGAGATGCACATTATACACTTTTATAATATGTATATACCTATATTACGGATTATATTCTATATTCTATATAAATGGCATGGAATCTAACTAAATATTTTCAGGAATAGGAACTGGGGAGTTAATAAAGTAAGTATTAGCCTTTTCCTCCGTGAGATATTTATTTCATTCAATATCAGATTGCTTAGAGGCTTGCAGAAGGGAACGATCAGCGTCAACAATAAATACACTCGTCGGACAATAGACAATATGTGTTTATTTAATAGCCTCGCTATATGGATACTTATACGAGTTGTCGCTCTAACAGATCGCTGCCTACAACGTGACGGCCGAATTTTATTGTGCCTGGCCCTACTATCCTTATTGTGCTTTGAATCTATGATGGGTCGACGTCACCTCGTTCTTTACGTGGTTACTTATTAAATTCTTCCTTGTTTCCTCACACACCGTCGGTTGTCAACTAACGAGAGTGGATTATACTCACTATTGTAAGACATCGCGTTACACGAAATTGACAGTCATAGTGATCCGTTGCTACTTGGTTGTTGACGAATCGCCCTACGCGCTAATTAAAATTCACTAAACAAACGTTTTCATATTTTTAATTCTTTGCATTTGTGTCGCTAAAACAAAATTATTATTTCCTGCATGTTAAATATATAAATTTTCCTAATTTATACATGTAAATCAATTTATCTGAAATAAACATTAAAATATTTAACAAATTTTTGAATATCTGAAATGTATTGCATTAAATTTTTAAAGCATCATAGTATTTATTATAATATTAAATAAAATAAACAATCTTAACGAATTAAAAAGATCTCTAAATACTTATTCGTATTACTTGATGTAATGTACTGTGTTACAGCATCCTGCGAATTTACTAACAGCGACGGACACGGCAATTATACAGGACTATCGATTATTATCAAAGGAAGACAATCGTTAATAACAACATCGATAAATCTTCTACGTAACACGATGTGATAACGAAACGACTTAGCGCGCGTAATAAATTATTATTATTAACAGATGCTATATATATGTATATGTATATATCTTTATATCTATACAGAAAAAAATCTCACCGTAATTGTCACATCCGTCGAAAAAAATTTATCCAAGAACATTTGCGCAGGATGCACCTTTTTTTTTCTCGGCGATTACGTCTTGCCATCGCAGAAACGGATCGTCGCGCCGAATTTCGTCGTGAATTTCGTTTCGGAACTTCATTCCTCACGTGCGAAGTGTCGTGCACGTGCCTGCGCGTGTTTTTCGTACGTTATTACTATATTTTGCACAACACATTTGTATATATTTTGCACACGCCGATTCACGCAAGCAGGCACACACGAGTTCCACTAGTTCGAGCGAAATCGTTCGCGATATCTGACTGCCGGGTATTTACCCCGTCGTCCTTTCCGTATCCTCTCGACGCGTTTCTCTCTCTCTCTCTCTCTCTCTCTCTCTCTTTCTCTCTCCGTCGTGATTATTTACTCGCGAAATTATAACTTCTGAGCTAAATCGATTAGGTATTAAGAAAAGGCCCATAAATTTCCGCCTCGCGTTACGTATCAGTTAAAAAACCTTGCGCTGATGTTCGCGATAAAATTGTCGTTCTCTCAATTGTATAGTAAATTGTATAACAAAATACTGCATTATCAGGAGGGATTTTAGTGCGACGTGTGCGAGGACGACGGTGTAATTCCACGATTCCGAAAAGCGTTATAAACCAAAAAGTTTCAGACAGACGAGAACGCGCACAAATATTTCACAGACATACTATATTTTACTTCGTATGTCCGCTAACGTCTTCCTCCTCTTTCTCATCTTTTCTTCTCTTTCTCTCTTTTTTTTTGTTCTTTTTGCTTTTTACGACAAACGTGACTCGTTATATAATGGCACACAGCATGGCAGTTGCAACAATGTATTTCAATAAACTGTTACTTTAATTAGCTTATCTCTTAACTTACTTCGGTAAACCTTATATTCCTAGCTTCGTCGCACTTTTCATTATAATCCGCCGTTTTCTCTCGTTTTATGATCGTCATCAACTCCTGCCCGGAAGCCGGAAATCACCGAAGCGCGAGGAAAAAAAATCATAAAAAAACGAATATGAGAACGGCTTCGGTGATTACCGGCAGAATTAAACGCAATACTCGCTCGAGATATTATACGTGACGCCTAATTAATATTAAGCGTTCGCAAGGACTAGGCGAAACAGGACCTATCTCACTCGTATTCTTGTCCTCTCTTCCTCTTTCTCTCCCTCTCTTTCACTCATTCTCTCTTTCGCTCTTTAATTCACTCTCACGCTCACACTTTTGACTTAAATCCCCGTTGTCATATTATTATCATTCGCTTAGGTATATACACGCGATCGAAAATTGTATTGCGTCGAGATTCTTCGTCTCTTCGAGATTATTAACGATAAACGTTGCACAATAATAGTAATCGAAGCGTCTCTTCCTATCGTGTTTTCTCTTCGTTAAGACTTGTGTTATTAATTGTTCATTTAGCGATTAAACACGTAGAAATTGGAGAATAGAAAAAGAGCGGGTTGAAATCACGTCGTACCGTTGTCGAGCCTTATCGGACGCTGAAACGTTCTTTTTGATAAATTTTATTTTCAATGCAGACTATCACGAGGTTGCCAGCATCAGCATTACCAGCACAAAATAAAATAAAAGAGCAGTAATGAAGATTAAAAGCGCCGATGTCTGCAAATTGTCATAAGTTTTTCATCAAAGTATGAATAATTACTTTCTTAATTTGTCTTATCGTATATTATTTCGATTTTTGTTAAATTTTCAACTATAAATTTTAATTGTTTCTTTTGGTTTTATCTTAAAACAGCATCCGATAAGAATTACGATAACGTCGGTACGGCGTTTCTTACAATATTATTCACATAAAAATCGTATTTCTTTTTTTTTGGTATTTTCTTATCGTGGACACTTAACAGTCACGAGTCAAAAAATAATATCAGGACCGCTTCTCTTTCACTTTCTTTCACTCGGACTCTCACTCTCGTCTCACTCTGCAGTCTCGCCTTAGGATCACCTTGAGTACCATATAAATTGATGAGGTTCGAGGGGAGGATCTCGATAATAACCGATAATTCTCATCGATGATCATATGATGAAAAGTTTATCATGATAACGCGATTAAGTCTTATATATTCTGTGAGTAATACTTTTTGAAAAGTAATCTTAAGTATAAAGGGACAAAAATTAAATATTAATTATTTAATAATTCCATTTTTTCTTCGTTCACGAAAATGATTGATTTAAGATATAGACGCGGTGTCGCAATTGCGGAATGAAAGTCAAATAACAATGATTTCGCGGCTAAGAATGAAATCGGCCCTAAAATTTAACGAATGCTTATTATTCTACTACTAATTACGCTTCTAATAACTTAGGCGCGATCTGTTGCGAAATACAATCGCATCCTCCCCTTCGTTCGTTCTCTCACCCGAACTCTTTTCACCATTTCGACGCGGACGACACAAATTCTACAACATCGATTGTATCGAAAGGATCTTCATGGAGTGATAATATGTTACTATTATATATTATATTGTTATAGTACGTTAGTAGAATCTAATATGTCAACAAGAAATTCGATCTGATACCTTATCTGTGTCTGTCGTATTTCCCCGTTCGTGCACGTAGTCACACATTCCCTGCGGCTTTTCGCGAAACAGAAATTGCAAATTAATTATTATCGAGTTGCAAGACGTATATCAAAGACTTCAAAGAGTTGAAACATCGAAAGTGACTTAGATATAATATTCGCAATGTTAATCAAGACTGGATAAAAGTCGGATTTTAGAAATGTCGAATATCGTGTAAAAGTGAGAGATCGTAAAAGTGAGATAAGTATCCGGAGTTCGATTTTGTTAAAAAATTCTACGTTGGAAAAATAATGCTGTCGATATTTTTAAAAATCGATTCACCAGGCGCACAACACATTCACGCGCTCCAATCATTCGTTCCGTGTTAACAATTGTGTCAATTAACGATAATATTATTTTTTTCTGCTTAGCTATATATGATGTAACACGATGATATAGGCTTGATATGACGGTGGCACACGTTAACTAATTGTTTCTTTTTATTTCTCTCTCATCGTCCTTCCTCTCTATCTCACCTTCGATCTCTCGACTCGATCGACGCGAAAGAGATATTTAACAATCGTACATTGTCCATTCAGAGACGACAATAATCCTTGCAAATAAATATGAAAATTACAAGATGTAAAACGTTGGAAGTTAACAGAAATGAAATAACAACAGCTATCGTTCTTGTGGAAATTAGAACATCTCAACAACTTGTGATTTCACTAATAAAATTTCGCCATCTCTCTAACATCTTTATAAAAATTTGAACAATAAGAGAACACGTTGTATAAACTCTTATTGATTCCAGACAGAGAAAATATTTAGATGGTCTAGATTCTAGGTAATTGGTAACTGTTAGATTGTCTGTATTTGATTCTTGTGGAAAATTCAAACTTAACGTAAATATAATTCTCGCTTTCACGGTTCTCACTTTACTTTATTTGCGGTGATATACTAATTTTAATTATCTTATCTCTGCACGTGTATCTATATGAGATTGGAGGTCAGAAATAAGAGAGGAAGCTGTTTCGTGGCAACGCATGCTATTATTCTAGCAAGGATTGTGGCCAAGTATCGTGATTTTTACTGATTAAAAATATATTATTAAATTCGTTAAATTAAATTAAAATTAAAACATATAAACAGCAAATTTTTACGAGTTACATATCATTGTTAACAAACAAAAAGAGAAAAAATAATAATGAGGTTTATATAATAAGTAATTTTAAAAAAATGTCGTCTAAATAAGAGAGAAATGTACCTATATTTTTTCCGAATTTCTCTAAATGCATTTTACGATTCGCGATGCTTCGCTTAAACAAATATCCACGCCACACACAACAACATGCACTTTGATTCCAGCTTACAGTTGTCCTAACGTTTAGATATATTAAAGTCGAGTTAATAAGTCTTTTGAGTCTAAATGGTTCGTAGACGTCGTCAAGATGCAAAGAGGCGCCGGAGTTTAACGAATGGGATAAGCCAGCAACGAGAGAAGTGCTGTCGTACCCGCGGAATTTACACAGAAGGGCTATCCTCAAATATTAACGATAAAATTTTATACACTTTCAACATTTCGCAATTTAACTCACCGCAATGGCAGACGCGACGATATTAGCGGCGAGCGAGATCGAACGATTTAAAAGAACGTGCCATCCGACAGGATCTCACTTCGTTGGTCGCTTTCTTTTTGTAATACATTGTCGCGTTATGGTTCCCGCAAGAAGCAGATGCATATTTAATACTCAAAAATGCTGCAACGCACTCGCCGTGATACTGGCGTTGTAAATATTGCATCGCGCGTCGCAGTATCTCATCCAAGTCGCTCGCCAGCTTGTTTCCAAAAATGACATTTCAAAGCTTTTATAGGTCAAACATTTTGTGCCGTTTCTATTAATTTTCGACAGTAGCCAACCGTTAGGAGAAAAAGGAGAACGTAATAAAATATCGCATCATGCGTTCTCAAATGCGCTTTGCGAGATGCAGATCTGCGACGACGTACATTATTGTTTAATATGTAAGTAGCTTCGTTTTTTTTAAATAATTTACATCGCCGCAAGTTTCTATCTTTTAAAGGAAAGCGCATATTTCAGCTCAAGGTCCATTTCTTTAAAATCAACGATCGAGATTTTAGAGCGCATGTTTTTCCTTTGCGATATTCGATTACGATCTGTAATCTTCTCACGCGATATACATTATGCATAATAACCGTGCATTCTCCGATAAGACAGTCTCGAGTAAATGCGGATTTCGTTCAGCGAGATACCTATGCGTGTACATAATAGATTCCTATTCTACAGTGGTGTATTTTGGGAACGGATGTAAATGTTTAAATAGGAAAGCTTCCAAGGAATCGTTCACGACTTTCGGGACAATTGCACGGATGGAAGAAATAACATAAGTATTTACAAGAGATTTTCTTTAGTGCCTCGGCTACGTTCTCTTGGCTTCCCGCGATCTTTCGCAAAGTGCGTCCTAAAGAGCGCATTCTCATCCTGCACGTCTCCTAGTACTTACAGCGGCGTATCCTTCTGCGTATTCCCACATTTGCGATTAGCGTGACAATTGCAATAATTTAATTAGCGTGACGATTGCAATGCGACACTCTAGGAGGTGATTTATCTAGAAATATTTCTGAAACGTTTTGATTTCTTAAATATTAATTTTCAAAATCACAGACGCTGGTTTTAAAACGGATCGTGTCCCAATAAAATTCTCGTGAAAATAAAACAGAAATAAAAAAGATAAAAAATAATTTAATAATAAAATAAAACTACCTTCTCTGATTATGAATTGCAGCATGATACAAATTCTTATAATACCAACTTTTTTTAACTTACTTTTTTCTTTGCAGGATAAAGAGACGGCAGAAATTATATATTTATTCCAATTGTAATTTTATTCATATCAAGGAATGCGGATATATGTAAACTCACCAAGCTGTGTTAAATTCTTCAAGCAAATTAGATTATAAATAGCCATAAATAATTAAAAGCAAGCTCTTATTTATTTAAGAAATTTAAGAAATAAAACTCCAATCCATGTTAATCATTTCTTATTTGTTTCAATCCTCTGCTAATCTAATTTTTCTTGCAGCGCTAATTTAATTATACATCTAAAATTAAATATATTAAAGAAATAAATATAAAACAATGCTCTCCTGCAATAAATTGTCAACTTTTTAACAATGTCGTACGCCGCGCGCTGCAAAGAACTATATAATAAACAACAATTCGCATATTTCGATACATTATTGCAATAATAATAAATTATGACGCCTACAACGATCCAAATATCGCTGATGTCGAAGGGAGAAGAAGATGCCTATAACACGTTGCTATATTTCATCCATGGTAAACCACCGAGTGCTATCTATTTGGATTGACAGCAGTCTGAAGAAATTTCCGGTTTCTTGATTTTGACAATTCTTTTAAAGCACTATCACGTGAATGATAAAATTCCGATTAATTATGAGAAATGTCGAATAATGACGAAGATGATGATGGTGATGAAGATTGATGCGCGATACGTGATGAGCGGCACAGGCAAAGGTATTGGCTGTTGCTGTAGTTGCTGATATTGGTGGTGTACTGTAGTTTTGCTGTAGTTGTTGTTTGTTTTGTTTTCTTTTTTTCACTACGTTTCTAAAGACGTTCTATACACTGCCTCTACGTTTGCGGGTATGTGTGTGCGTATGACAACATCGAGATAACGAAGAGACCGATACTCCAAAATACCGTAGGTGGTCTCGAGTACTTATCTGGTATCCTGCTGATGAATCCGCGATTGATCTTCGTCTTTCAAGTCGGACACCATTGACGTTCTTGTTCTGCAAAACGTCGCAGTTCTGATTAGCGAAATATCTAATAACCGTTAATTTCAGGAGCAGTTAGCGCTTTAATCATTTACGGTAATTCAATAATCTTCATTATTATATCTCAAAAAATATATAATCCTAATTTAAAAAAGTAATTGACATTACAAGATAAAATGTATGTATATATGGTAATCATATGTGTTTCGCCTTTTAAAAAACTATTTAAAGATTAATTCTATATTTCTCAATTATATTTTGTCAGAAAAGCTTTCGGAGCTTCTAACATTAATTATTTATTCATATATTGTTTGAAAAAATTATTATTGGCAACTTACGAATACTTGCAGCTCGTGCTAGCTGATTTTGACGAGTTGTCGCCATTCACAGCAATTGATTTCGATGAACTGATCTCGCTAAAGCGATCGTCAAAGGAATTATTGTTATTATCACTACCGTCTTTATTGCCGTCGGATATCTTAAATATTTTTTGAAATAATTGTGGTGTTTCCCGTTTAAAATTTAACTTAATACTTTTTTCGTCCTGGAAAATATTAATATATGACAATTCGGTTTTCGATGTTATAAGAACAAAGAATTTTCGTTAAATTTTTTCAAATTACCTCTTCCCTCAGTCTATCAAGTAATAGTCTCTTATCGGCTTTTAATTTCGCCGCCTGATCCGCTTGTGTTAAAGTTGTTATGCCTGAATGTTCCAACAAAGCTAAGTGAGCGTCCTTCTCAGAAAGGGCAGCTTTTAAAGCTTCACGCCTGCAAAAGAGACAGCAATATTAAAATAAATTGTTAAAAAAGTATTATGCTTTCACACAAAACAATACACACACAGAAAGAGAGAGAGAGAGAGAGAGAGAGAGAGAGAGAGAATGCATTATCAAGACAAAACTGCTCAATAAAACTGAAAAACTCACTTAATTTGATGCAATTCTTGAAGTTGAATAGACTTCTCCTGATTCGATTGGACGAGTTTCTCTTCAGTCTTAAATATTTTATAAAGAAGCGGCTTGCACGTGATGCATTTCGTGGCTGAAGCAGCTTGCATGACTGCGATTTTTTCTTCCATCTCGGCAATCTGATAAGAAAATAAAGAATCTCTTGAGAGACAAGCACAAATGTTTATGCGATACGATATTCATAATGTATTCGTATTGTAATTATTCATTATGCATATAATTATTCATTCAGATTTTTTACTAATTTTAATTCACAATTTTTCTACAAACTTATTTTTCATTTTACTTACTGTTACTTCAATATTATTAATGCCTGAGAAACGTATAAGACAAGCGTTTAATATATTACGAAAATTTCCAACTCACTCTTTGGTCAGTTTCTTTTCTGAGCTTTTTCTCGTACTTGAACTTCGTCTCAATCTCCTCCGTGATAGCGATGCTCTGACGAAGAGCTGCGTCCAACTCCTCTAATTTGCGCTCCTTGTCCGCGAGGTTTTTCTTCAATTGAAGCTCTATTTCCTCCTTCTCCTTCAATGTGGCAATGAGCTCCTCGATCGCGACGTCAATTCTCTCGCCGAGCGAAGTCTCCAAAGAATTGACTTCCATTTCTAGCTCCTGCACCCTCTCGTTTCTCAATTTAATCTCTTCCTTCAGCGCACTAACATCCTCCGTCTCATACAATTCTTCTTCCATTTCGGCCATCTCCTTCTCCATTTTCAAAATCTTATTTTGCTGTTCTATGATCTGTTGTTCATATTTCTGGATTCTATTGTCCTTTTCCGAAATGTCGTGTCCCATTTCTTTCATCTTTTGCTCTTTCTCCCGCAACTCTATTTTCAGGCTCTCCTCCTCTTGGATTCTGTTATCCTCTTCCAAAGCGACATGCATTACGTCCTTTATCTTTTCTTCCAGCTCGCATGCTACTCCATCGTCGAGTAGAGCGTTCTCCTTCGACGTGTCTCTGACTAAAAATATTATAGAAACAATGTAATTAAAAATAAAAAACAAGATAACAATTTTAGTAAAGCTTTCGCGTACCTGATTTATTTTCCTCAAATTTCGACAGCTTCTTCAACTCAAAAATTTGGTTCTCCAGCTGACCAATTCTGCACTCTCGATCTTGCAGCTTTCGCTTAAGGCCGTCAATATCATGTTCCCTGACGTAATGTTCCAAATTCGTAACCATCTCCTCTAGTTCTATAATTCTCGCTTTATCAATCCCCGCGTTCGTGAGGTTGTTCTTTTGGATCCACTTCTCCATTTTTGTAATATGCTCTTTATCGAGCGACACTTGGTAACGCAGATCACGCATCTCCTTCACGTCCTCCTTGAGAAAGCCCTCCAGCTCTTCTACGGCGTCTTCCAGTTCTGCGACCCGTTGAGACTTTCTGTCAATAGTTTCTTCGAGATCGCGCATTCTCTGCGTGTATACGTTATTTCGCAGGCTTTCCAGCGACACTATTTTCTGCTCCAGCTCGACAATGTGTCGATTCTTTGCCTCAATCTCTCGCTTCCAAGATTCTTCCACTTCCCCGTTCACCCACTTCTCGTCGCTGTCGCCTTTCTCTGAGGATTCCGTTGTGCCCGCGTGATTCTTCAAGGAATTCCTAAAGGCCGTCACTTGTCGCACCAGCGCGAGAATATGCAAATCCTTTGCATTCGAATTGCCACAATGTTTACATGCCTTCGTTTGCATTTCGATATCCTTGCTCATCTTATCGTGTCCGCTGACATCGTTCTTTAGGTCCTCACAGCGTTTCAATTGCTGCTCCAGCTGAACGATGTGTTGATTCATCGTCTCCGTCTCCTCCTTCCAAGATTCAATGTGTTTCACGTCACCCAACAGGTCCTTGCACTTGTCGTGCTCCATCTGGAGATGCTCCATCGTTCTTTCCAACTCGAATATGGCACGGTTCTTCGCCTCTAGTACTTCTCGCCAAGAAGGCTCGTCCTTGTTATCCTGGGACAAGCGTGCGGTATGCGTGCCGAAGCGACGTTCGTTGGCAAAGTGGCAAAATGTACAGGATAGCGATAATGAAAACAAAAGCGGAAGCACAGAGGAGGAAACAGAGAAAGGTGAATGTATATATGGTGCATGCGGTGTATGTGCATTTTTTTCTGTACACGTGTCACATCAATCGATGCGAAGGACGCAAGAGTATATGCGTCTTCAAGTGATTGCAAGACATCATCCTTGATCTTCATTATTCCCTGTATCTCGATATATATTTAAATTATATCGTCGGTTAAATTATATATCTCTTCGCAATTCTTTGTTGCGTTCTTCTTTCTCTTCGCGTCTGCCGTTCGCCTTCTAATTTTTCCTTCGTTTTTTTTTCTTTCTTTCTCCTGATTTAAACTCGTATATTTATATTTACGCGTGTGCATACATATATACATCTACATCGTATATCTTCCGCGGTGAGTAATAATATGTATATACAAATGGATGCGCGTGTATTTGTATCTCTTGTGTGTACGGCGGTATATAGGTATGAATATATATATATACATATATGTATATATACATATGTATGTGTGTGTATATATATTTATATATATATATATACATACTTCAGTTTCTTCTTAGTATTAATAATTAATTAACATTATTGTTGCCGTTGTCGTCTTCTCTCGCATTAATATGTATATTTATAATTTATCCTCTGCGTTAAATTTATATTTATATTTATAGTTTTATCTTCAATATTTATATATTCTCAATATTTGTATTTATATATCAAGTTATTGTTGTGTTATTATCGTTATTATCCTTTCGCTATAATTATTAAATACGTTAACAATGGTCGCAGCATTTTACGTAAAATAATTATATGTCTCGACGTGGGTTTTGTCCATTGGCGGATCGACATCAATCCTTCGTTTTTTAAGTCCCTCGTGTGTATGTCTATACTCGTAAAGTCTCGCTTATAATATGCAAATTGTACTAAAAAGAACGGAGAAGGCGTTCCCAACGAAAATCGACCTTAGAACAAGCTTTTTAGGAATCCGGCGGGTCCCGCCTGTTAGCAATGCCTCAAGGAAAAAGTTCGTAATATTTTTATTTCATTATGTATGTGTTGTGTGTTACCAACGAAAAAGCCACAAGGAGGGTAAGCAGCGATACGTGAACGCATATGTGAATGTCGTGTATATATCCGAAAGCAGCGTGGAAAATATCAGAAGACAAGTCGTTAGTAAGTTAATAGGTAGAAGAAGAATATATTAATATAAATTAATTAATTTACGTTCTTTTTATTATCAATATTCGACAAGAAAAAATATATATAAGATATACTGACCTCTTGCTGTGCAGTTGTAGCTTGTTTCAACTTGGCTTGTGCGGTTTTGAGTGCACTGCGATAAAAAATCCAGTGTATTAGTAGTGAAATATTTCCCTTACTCTAAATATTTCCCAAAGCATATATCATAAATGTCAATAAAAAATCCATATAGATTTATTTAAAATAATAAATCTATTATTTCCTATTTCAATAATTATTTTGTTGTAACTTATTTTAAGATATCTACATCTCTCCAATTTATTTCATGTCATTTTGAAAGAATATAAAATTGCACACACTGTAATAAAGAGCTACTATTTTACATCTCTGCAATATGTCGTAATGTTTATAAGTAAAAAGAATCGATATATTATAAGAAATGATTGGTCAGATATTTGCATCATCATGTTCGCATCATCAATAATACTCACTCTTGAAGTTCTCTGATCTGTTTCTCTTTGGCGTTTTGCCCCTCCTGTGTCATCTGCACGACCTGCAATAGCTTCTCGATCTCGGCGGCGCTCCTGCCCGATTCTTCCTTCGCTTTTTCTAAGTCCCTCTCGGCAGTCTCGAGTGCCTTTTGCATTTCCGCTAATCTCTTGTCCGGCGCTCCGCCACTCTGTTCGTATAAGTTAAATCATATAAATTTGATTTAAAAAATTATTAATAACATTAGTAATTACTAATATAACATATATTATATTATATTATATTATAACTTGAAAATGGAAGTTAAGTAAGCGCACTTTCTAAAATCTAAAATAAAAACTTTTAGCATTAATTATCATTTGACTTCAGCTTTTCAATTAACAATAAACTATTATAATATTATTATATAATATTGAATCATTATAAATATTTGCAATACTTATATGTACAATTAAAACTGTAATATAGCTAAAAAAAAAAGGACGCTTTAGTAAACAATGCGATCACCTTTTGTAATTGTTGCTCGAGTTGGTCCATTCTCGCCTTCCTCTTCTTCAGGTCTTGGTCGAGACTTTGGAGCGTCCTCTCCTTTTCCTCTATCGTTCTAGCTTTCTGATCTATGGACTTCGCCTTTTCTTCCACTTGTCTTCTCTGCTCGTCCAACTGTCGTCTCTGCTCCTCCATCTGTTTCCTCTCTTGTATAGTATCGGCGCCAGCTTTCACGGCGCCAGCTTGGAGTTTCTTGTTCGCCTCGTGCAACTCCACCTGCATTCAGGAAAGAATGACTGTAGCGCATCCCTTGCATTTTCGTCGCATGCACGATTTATTATTTTTCTTTCTCTGGATTAGCCAGAAAATCAACTGCGAGACAAAGAGAGAAAGAGAAGCTGATATGTGCCGTAAGAGCTATCATAATGACCATTCCAAAATGCAAAACTGATGACCATCTACTTGCGCTTTGGCTCAACGTACTCTGCTATACCGCATGTGAACTTTAATTTCCAAAGTGCAATTAGATTTTAAGGCTACACACTAACTCTCAATCTTCTCGTTTTTTGCAAGTCAATACTTTTGTTTCTTCTATAAACAATATGTATTTGAGATTTCTGTGCGGGAAATAGATTTTGCGAAAAGATTGAGAGCTACGTGCTGCCGACCAACTGGTCGACGTGACAAAATAATCATGAATGCATGATAGGTGAATAATAATAATAAGACCAAAAACAACAATAATAATAATGATAACGACAATAATAATAATAAAACGAATCGGACGCGACATCACACAGACTCTCCTCCATATCTAGTTATTACAGCGAGATATATAGATACATACAAAGAGATATATTAATTGTCATAAAAAACGTAGCGGAGTATAAAACAATATATGTATATACCTACAATAAGAAATATATGTACATGAGCAAACGCCCGATATATGTGTGCACCAATCAGAGAGAGGAGGATATCGTTTCTTTGAGAATTCTTTGAGATATTTCGACAAAGGCTTACGTCCTTGCATAATTCCAACGCAAAAAATATATATATTCCAGAAATAAGAGAAATCACGAAGATATGAACCGATACTTCCTCATCTCATCGATGCAGTGCATGCTTTCCAACATAAATGTTTTCACGATTACTTCTTGTTGCCATGTTTAATACACGACATAAGCGCAGCCGTAATAATGACTAAATGTAGTAATAATAATTGGAAAAAAAAAGAGAAAGCGAGCGAGCGACTATATAATAATCAAATATTTGATTTATTTTCATTTATTTATTATTTCATCTCTATTCTCTATTATCCGTTCTTTATATTTTCTTGCGCTCGCTTTCTCTTTGTCGTATAACAATAATAATCATTGCCGGTGGGCAAATAAAAATACAACAACGATAATAATAATAATATTAATACTGACAATAACGATAATAACAATAACAATAACAATGACGGTAAGAAACAACAAGGATAATAATAATCATAACAATAAAAACTTTGAACATATTCTGGTAGCAATGAGCGACAAATGGCGGTGCTTGGGAATATCGTCGGGAAGAAAGGAATTAAAGAAGGAAAGATCGTTGTCGGAATAAGGACTGATAATCTTCTGTCGAAGGGACGTTATTGCACTGTGCTGTGAACATTTGTTTACACACATGTATAACGTAAAATAAGAGAAATGTGCGCGCGTAAATGGTGCAGCGTGGTTAGTCCCAAATCACGCATATTTACACACATACATATATCTGTTCGTTATATATCTTTTTTTCTGGTGGCGTGTGTAAAAGTCTGTTGTGCGCGTCTGTCTTCGGAGAAGAGGAAAAAGAAGAAGAAGAAGAGACGAGATTTATCGTTCTGCTTCTTCGACACAACAATCGACTCGCGGATTGCACATCGGGGAATAATATTTTTTTCTTTTTTTATAAAGTGCGAACAGAGTGCGCGGGATAGTGGTGGTAACAATTGAGGTATTGATGGAGATAGTGGTGCTTATGATGATGATTGGTGATGTGAATGGCTGGATTGTGAACTGTCGTCAGCAGCACGAGCGAGTACGGCGTGAGGCCGAAACGTGCGTCGGCACCCCTGCGGCCTCTAACCTGATTCTTCTCCAGTTCCTGACACAGCACCGCGAGCTGCGCCTGGAACCGCTCGCGCTCCACGGTCGCTTGCTGAATCTCCTCGCGCGCGCGTTCCAACTCCTTTCTCAGCCTGGCGACCTCCTGGCCGTTCTGCTGTGCGGGCTGCTGCTGCTGCTG
>NW_020213870.1:0-6212 GCF_003070985.1 Temnothorax curvispinosus | reverse complement strand
ATACGCGTTTGAGATACCGCTGGCACAGCTGCCATAACAAAGACCATTAATAAAAGCTGTGTTGGCTTATACTGGTGAACGTCATTGGTCAGCGGTACCTTAGCATCAGCCTTATCAATAACCAGAACTGCGTTTGCGACGGCAACACAAACACCATCCATCTTGCCTGTTTCAATTTCGTACGTTTAAAAACATTTGAATTGTGTAGTACAACCAGGGAACAGCCATGAAGGCATTCACTTTCAGTTTTATTTAACTCTTCTTTCTACATCACAAGCATAAGGGTGATTTAAGTCTTTAAATGTGAAAGGATATAGGAGGCGCCCTAGTGATAGTATAACGAGATTTCTGTGGATCACATTTCGACTAAAAATTGATATATTTAACTGATTCCTTGAGAATTAGACAGTTTCAAAGTGAAATCCCGATAATATAGCCAGCCATATATTGGAGGAAGGTCCAAAAACTAGCTAGAAAGAGGTCTAGAAGGAAGGACAAAGACGGCAAAGGTAGGAGAAAGAGAGAACAGTTACGGAAATGGTGAGACAGAAAGACAGAAAGACTGGGTGAGACAGAAAGAGAAAAGCCGAGTCTGATAAGCACGTATCTAGTAACAAATGAACAAAGAATCGTGGTAGATAAGGAAGTACCTATATGATAAATTTTTGATAACGCGATAAAATATAGAGAATTATTGGGTA
The DNA here is from genome assembly GCF_003070985.1 of Temnothorax curvispinosus. NCBI lineage: Eukaryota > Metazoa > Arthropoda > Insecta > Hymenoptera > Formicidae > Temnothorax > Temnothorax curvispinosus. The sequence continues at coordinate 5,511 of NW_020213870.1, read as the reverse complement.
GCAAACGAAAATACTCAAATAACTAAAAAATAAAACGTACAAGATCGTGTGGTGGAAAAATGTTTGATAACATAAGAGAGAAAAAACAACATAACTGAGAATGTAATGCTAAAAGAGATTATCAAAAGGAAGAAGGAAACAAGAACAAAAGGCAGATCAGGATTCGATTGAAAGAAACGAGATTACGATTACAGGTATTGAGAAAGAGAGGTAAGTTATCGTAATTCTATAGAAGTAAAGGTAATCGAAGAGCTAGATAAACGTAGGAAAAAACGGAGGCAGTGCAATAAGGTTAAAATGATAATTAACAAAGGAAAATTAAGATATGAGGAAGAAATTGAGGCTAGGGAGATAGAGGCTAATAATAATATACATAGAGAATAGATTTAAAAGTGGTCATAAAGGAGACGTAGTAGTAGAGGCTAATGTTAATATACATATAAAATATAGATCAAAGAAAAGATATATAGAATAGAATAGACAAAAATAAGAAACAACAGATTTAGTAGGTCAGAAATATTTCTTAAAAATATTGTAGAAGCTAATAGGTGTTTCAACATAGAAGAAGGAAAAAAAAATAACAGATTTCTTATTCAATCCCCAATAGAGTCGAATGATGTAAAGGTATCATCTTGGACTGGGATATGGATATACATGTTTTGGTGGGGACTACGGAGAACACTAAAGGGATTAAAAAAGGGATTAAACTGGAAAGAATGAAGAGAATAAACATGAATCCAGTTAGCAAGGAAATCAGAACTGGGTATATACATCATATCAAGAGACACGGCAGTGTCTCGCGCCAAGTACGCGCGGAGGGAGATCGACCGTTCAAGAGTCACTAATTACAATGGAGGGTAATGACCTATCCGAGGAATTTAAAATATTTAACGGGTTAATGGCTTGTTTTGTTGTTTAATATAATGTTTTAATTGCTTTAAATTTGGACATATTAAGACTTTATGAAAATCTACAGGAATATGCATCGTATGCGGAGAAGCATTCCATGGAGCATGTGAAAAAATAATCAATTGTGTGAATTGTAGTGAGGATCATAAATCTACAAATAACAGATGTCAGATATACAATTTCAATTTCCATTTTTAAAAATGGCAGACAGAAACGTATCAATTCGAAAAGTAAGAATATTGTTAAGAGCTGACAGAAGTAGAAAGAGTTTATATATAAAGAATTCCAAAGAATGACTCGAAGTAAACCAAAGAGAACCAGACGGAATACAGAAGTAATCTGAACTAGGATGAAAACATCTTTGTAAAAGTACACATTCGATGATAAATTATCACAACGACAAAAGGATAATAATAGAAGACTGTTCAGAGAAAGTAAAAAGAGAACAAAAAGATAAAAGAGAAAGAAAAAAGAAAAAATTATTACCGAAAAGAAGAAAAGTAAGTTAAGAAACTATCTCAAGAAATAATATATAGGATTTAAATAGCTTTATGTTTGAAGAATTATTACGCGCGTATAAAAATGTGACGGATAGCTCATCACCGAGTTTAGACCAGATCGAATACAAGGTTTGAGTATTAACTTTATGAAAGAGTTATTAAAATTATTTAACTACTTTGACAAAATAGTTCAGTTCAAAAAAGATCATTTTAAACTGTCTTTATTAAGTCCAATAAAAAAGATGAGATCAATACGTTATCATCCTGCACGAGTAAAATGTAAAATATTTGAGAGAGTGGAAAGAGTAATCTGGTAGGCTGAGAATGAGAAGTAAAAATCAAGATAAATTCAGAAGAGGAAGGTCGTGTACAGACAATATAGTCTTTGTAGAATAACAGCGGAAATAAAAATAGGAATAATGGAAGACACAAGTATTGTGGCTGCTTTTTTAGATGCCATATAATTATCACATCATCAGCATGATACATTGAAGAGAGATTATCCTTGTTGATAAGTTAATGAAAGAAGGGTGCTCATGGAAAAATCTTCTATGTAAAGTAAATGAGCGGCTGAGAGAAAGACGAAGTTCATAATATTGTAATTAGAGAGGAATCAATAAAGAAAAAAAATAATTTTTAAAGAATTGCCAAGGGGTGATAAGCTTTACATTATACACATTATATGTATATTAAAGACATCACAAAAGTATTAAACATAATGTAAAGGTATTACAATGCACAGATATAGGCTGCGGTCCACTTGACGCTACAAATGCTTTGGAGCGTTCTCCTTCTTCTTCTTCTTTCTTTTTTGAAAGAAAAGAGAAGAGAAATGCTTCAAAGCATTTTGTAGCGTCAAGTGGACCGCAGCCATAGTAATATATATGTCACAGGGAATAACTCTATAATTAGTAAAGGAATTCGGTTTTAACATTTTTTTTTTTATTAAGCGGTATCCATAATTAATGTAGAGAATCTAAGCCGATTTTTAGTACTTTTTGAATTAAAAAAAACCTAAATTTGAGAAAGTTATAGCTTGCTAAAGTTTCTTTGATAACGGCAACTTCAAAAGATTTCGCATATACCTAAAGTATGACGTCACAGCACATTTTCGTGTACTATATTTTCTTCAATTTTGAAGATATTGCAAAAATTCAAAAAGTTTACAAAGAAAGTATGCCATGATCTATCAAACCGCTTAATAAAAAAAATGTATGTTAAAACCGAATTGGAAGATGTGGTTGAATTAATAGGAAATAACTTGAGAGAACTAGGGCTAGTTTTGGAAAGAAATTAAGTTTGTGGATTTTAACACGACAGAAAAAATAAATAATTTGGTGAAAATAAAAATATGGATGATAGTGAAATCTGGTGCACAAAACATGCTAAATTGTTAGATAGATCAATTAAAATGAATGAAGCTATCAATATTTTAAAAGTTTTAAATAGAATATCATGAGGAATGGAAATAAACCCAATTGAGCTTTATACAAGAAAATGTCATTAAGACTGACTAACGATGTGATTTTAACTGAGTCACTAAGGCCCGGTTGCACCAAATACGTCACATATTTAACCTTAGCTTAACTTACTCTCTTCGTCTCTTTCTAACTGTCCCCTTAGAAAGAGACGAAGAGTGAGTTAAGCTAAGATTAAATATTACGTGACGTTGGTGCAACCGGGCCCAAGTGCTTGTAAAACGCTGTGCAATGATAATCTTAGTGTCTACCAATATAAATATATCTGTAAAATAAAAAGATATTCTTTTGTATTGCAGATATTATATCTAAGGTAGATAAAAGTATATAAAATTATTATAAGATGAATCCCTAGTCAGATAGGAAACGAGCAGATGAATCAGCTGAGAAGGCGACAGAAGAAATAAGTGATAGAATCAAGTTATATATACCTATTAAAGACTGGAGGATAGAGTAAATATGTATATAATGTATAATTTAATTATAATAAAACCGGAGAAAGGTCAGACCTAGAGGAAAGATTCAAAGAAATTAAATATTTCAACGAGTATTACATTTTAAGGAAAACAATCATGTATGACTCAGCAAACTTGATCAACTAATTAAGAGGACTTATCACAATAATTAATCGTTTATATATAAGAGCTAACCACTACAATTTAAATGAATCCTTCGCGAGAAAAGGGTATATACATAGATGTCGCTAAATGTAAAATGCAAAGTGCAGAGCAGAGTTTCAAGTTTCAAGATACGAGTAGGTACACCATACTGTACTTAAGATGCATTAGATTCGACGAGGTTAGAGATAGACCGTATCGTGAACTAGAAAGATTGGGAATTCCATTTCCGTATGACATCGAGAACAGGTTAAAGAACATTAATGTGAAACCTCTAAAAGCTATCCGGACCTTCAAAAAAAAAATAAAATAGCACAATAAGATAATAAAGACTGTTAAATATTAATATAAGATACATAATAACAACTCATCGAACAAAAACAAGCATAAGTATTATCCTTTTAACTACTGCTAACCGCATGATTACTCACTTCATGAATAAACATACTGACATCATGTATTACCCTCGCATTTTCTCGCTAGGAAACAACAAAAGAGGCCTGACCTCGACACGCACCAGGAAGCGGGCTATCAATCCGACGAGTGTGATCTAATAATAATTTCGCGGCTTTCGAGCGTACGTTCAGAAATATGCGTAGTCCAGTCGCGAGACGCACGCGGGGCGGCCTTGCCTCCCGGCCGGGGGGGGGGGAGGGGTCCACTAAATTCGTGCTCGATGCCGACGATGTGCCTTGATTGACGAGTCTTGCGACATACCTATCGCCGGGACAACAAACGAGACGCTCACCTTTCGGCCGCGATGACTGCGTGGTCACGGAGCCGCATTTGGCGGCTCTCCATTTACCCTCCGTCCGCGTGGAATGACAGCTCGGCTCACCGGCGGAACGTCGCGCGCCGCGGAAGACGTGCGGACGCGTGCCACGGATACGCGGCAAGCGGAAGAACAGGTTCCATTTAACTCGATGTCTCTCGTTCGCTCGCTCCGGTCTCTCTTTCCTTCGCTCCCCTCGCCGTCGCTCGTCGCTCTCCCGGCGCTGTCACACGACCTCTCCTCCCCGAGGAAGTCGTGTGCGTGTGACCGCCGCGCGCTTGCGCGCCGGCTGCTCTCGCGCGAGGAAGCTCTTTTTTCGTAATCTCGCGGTAACAAGGCGCGATTACGTTAATTGATTACGTAATTTGTCGATCTTGATCCCCGATAAGATACGGAATCGAGAGTGAAAGCCCTGATAATCGTGTTTTGCTTGCCGTTTTTATTTTATTTTTTTTTTTTTTTTTTCAGAGTCGACGTTGTCGGTTGTTATTATCGCGCCAATAAAACATTCGTAATTGCTTCATGAATCGCTTTCGATCAGCTTCCATCAGATTCTGCCCTCTTCTTCAGTCTTTTCTTCTTTCAAATTGCAAATATTGCAATACCAGCTAGCGGTTGTAGCGCGAGCGACATATGTAAACAATGAAATTAGACGAAATCGCAGATCGATCAGATTTATCATCGCTTCTCTTCTTCCCGCTTCTATACGCGAATATATGCTTCTCACTTCGTTCTTCGTTCTGAACGCGGCAGGTGCACGGTGCACGAGACTCACGAGACTCACTAGAGTGCAGATGAGACCCAGACACCCGTCCGGGCGAACGACCCGTCGAACCTGTCGACCTCGTCGCAAATTTCCTTCTCCTGCCAGTCCTGCCTTTAGGATCTGCTTTACAACCACACCGCTTTTATTCCGGCCGCGCGAAGCGTAACGCGGTCAGCGGTCAGCGGTCGCGGACGTGGACGAAGCGCGCACTCTCACAATCCTCACATTTCACATTCCCATATCGCACCATTGGCAACTGGCACTGACCCGGCAACTGCGACGCGTCGTCCACGTTTGCTGTGTTTGCTTTGCACCGTCTCGGCTGGTCTCGGCACTCTCGGCGCACTGAACTGAACACTGAATTGCACCGATTGCACGTTGTCGTTCGTTGACAAGGAGAGAAGGAGACGAGCAGCGGGAGAAACCGATTGCGGGACGAATGCTCGTTCGCTCGCACTTTCTGCAGTTT
>NW_020213869.1:0-3707 GCF_003070985.1 Temnothorax curvispinosus | reverse complement strand
TCCGGTTTACGTTTTCTGTCGCCTCTGCGAGAGGACTGTTGTGGCACGTGACGTAATACCTCGAGTCTCCCGCGTGTTGCAACTGTTGTCCAGCGTGCTAAGTGTTAGGGAGAGGTTTTTTAGTGGGTGCAAGCCCTACATATCCTGGGGGACGGCCCCCGGTAGAATGCGCGAGGCATTTTTCCTCTTACACAAAACCAAAAGAAAAAAAAAAGGTTAGGTTAGGTTAGGTTGTGACCGAACGATGCATAATCGGGCCACGGGGTACGTTATTTTGTCCTATTAGTCATCGGTCGCCACTCGGTTTAACTTTTATATACCGAGAAGGTAGGTATTCGTAATGAAAATCAGCCAAAATGCGAACAATTTGTTTAAACAATTTTATTTTTTCAATCCCGCTACAACTGCTCGATAAGCATCGCCTGAGCTCTGGATACCGCTAGGTATGACCTCAATCGACCAGCCAGGGATACCTGTTAGCCGGACAGCTGCTTGATCAGGTAATATCTCCTTAACCCTTTGACTTTTCAGATTCCCGCCACGGTTGCCTCCTCTGGGATGCTCTGCCAATCGTTTCCACTATCGATCATTCATCTACCTCATCCGTGGAACCATGATAGCCAGACAACCGCTTGATCGGCTAAGTCCCGGCATTAATATAAGTAAAACGCCACTAATTCTCTTTTATTTTCAGGTTTCGTCGACGGCTGCTTCATCACCATCGCCGATGTCGTAGATCACTGCTGCTCACCGATGTCTAGGATCAACGCGTCTGAGAGATAGCCGGACAACCGAGAACTGTCCGCGTAACTACCACTAATATCAACTTTTTTCAGGTTTCCGCCACGGTTTCCTCATCAATGGCCTCCTCTGAAATAGAATCTGTGATGACCTTAAAGATCGGACCACGCTATCACCAAGATGGCCGGACAGCCGCTTGTTCAGGTAAGTTTCCGGGTAAGTAAAGATATTTTCGTCTGGATTTTTACAAATAACGATTGCTTTTATTGTTAACTTTAGTTGCACAATGTTGTTGATTCACAATTAACGATTGCCACATAAGATGGCGGTCGCACGTCTCGCAAAGTGCGAATTCGCGATTCAGGTACGCGAGACCCGTACGTCTTTCGTATCGACGTCACGTAACGTTGTTGGCGGGCGTTCCCGTTTGTTAATAGCCGCTGAGGTAGTCTTAATTATCGTATTCCGTTTCGCGTTCGCGAATATTCTTCTACGACACGCCAGTATAATACGCGCGAGAGTGCTACCTTCGAGCGACCACGAGAGACTGCCCCGAGAAACGTTGCTCTCTCGGGCTCCCTACCACCAAGTTTTTTCCCCTTCCATATGGGTCTCGGCCGCTTTCACCGCTCTGGAAATTTCCATGCTACGTCTTAACAAAAGGTGTTTACGCGTTTCGGCACACCAGGTGTGCGCCAGATGTTCGCGATGGAAATTTCCAACGCTAGTACACTATTTGCGTCTCGTTCTTTCGATTTCCGGGTAGCAACAATTCAGCTTTTACAATATTGACCTTTGAACGGCGCCGACCTATGCGCAAGGTCTATTCGATGTCCCTGATCTCGATTCCGCGTCAACTTCCTGGAGAAGACGTCTAGATCGCGTTTAAAACGTCCGCCAATGGCGGCGACCCAGATGCCTACTCTTTGGGTCCTTATCGATCATATTCCGGCCCTACTTCCTGTAGCCGACGTCGGAAACTACTAGTTGTCCGGACTGTACGGACAACCCCCAGTTAGGATGGTCGGATTTTGATCGCGCTTCGATATTCGGGTGTACCAGGTGTCCCTGGTGACGCAATCCTAGTTTTTGTTGTCTGTCCGGCAAACCGGGTGTTTGCGCGGTCAGATCGCAATCGCGATTGATTCGGATGTTTTTTCGACCTTCCCCGAGTACGCATATTTAATTTCACGCCAGTCCGACGCTCGGTTCAAAATATCGGGTCTGTCCGGCAAACCGGATGTTTGCGCGGTCAGATCTCGCTCGCGTTGGACTCGTATGTCTTATCGACGTTCCCCGAGTGAGCATATCGAATCTCAGTTCGCTCCGACGCTCGGTTCACGATATTAAGTCTGTCCGGCAAACCGGGTGTTTGCACAGTCAGATCGCGTTCGCGTTCGGTCTCTAGGGTCTGTTCGTACCCCCGAACATGCATATTTCATGCCGCGACGCTACGACGCTTCGCTTGCCATATAGCCCCTTGTCTGGCAAACCAGGTGTTTGCGCGGGCGGATCGCGTTCGCGATAGTCTCCAGAGGTCGGAGAAGCCTCCCTCTGGCGGCATTTCAAGCCTTTTGGCGCTGCGTCGCCGCGTTCGTCATTCGGTGACGTGTCCGGCAAACCTGGGGTTCGCGCGATCGGATCGTGTTTGCGATAGTCTCCAGAGGTCGGTGAAGCCTCCCTCTGGCGGCAATTCAAGCCATTTGGCGCTACGGCGCCCCCTTCGTGTTTTTCGCCGGGTGTCCGGCAAACCCCATGTTTGCGCGGTCGGATCGCGCTAATTTTTGAATGATCCTCTTGTGAGGATGTCAGGAGTCGGCATCTCGACTCTCGTTCGCCTGACGTGCGCGCTGTCTGAATCCCGCGCTCCCGCGTTGAAGATTGTATGTGGCTCGACCAATCATCGTACTGGTGCTCCATATGATCCACGCACCTATTAAACGAAAACGAAAAACTGCTTCCTGGTCGGGCCTGGCACTCGGTGCCGAGAAAAGGAAAATGAAAGTTCTTGTGGATCGCTGAAAATAAATGCTTACATGCTACATGGGCCGCTGCCCAGCGACCGCTGTCGCATATCTTATCGATTTCAACGCCGGACGGATGGACTGAATAACTTTATTTTAAAATGACACGACTATTTACAACTCCGTCCTCAGAACGTCTTGGTACTTCTTAAAATTAATCTGGGGATGTCCCCCTTTCGTCGGCCGTATCGCCTTCTCCACTGGACGGGCTGGCGACGTCCTCCGCCTCCTCCTTCGGCTGCTCCCACGTCTGGCTCGGAATGGCGGTTATGATCACCGTGTCAGTAACGGTTGATCGACTCGGCGCGTGCGGTTGCAAGGTTAGGTTAGGTTTTCTCCAGGGGGTGGGGGGAGTCCTTCCGGAGCCTCTAGGGGCCCGGGAGAGCCCTCCACTACGGGCTTTGCGAACCCGGAATGCCCGAGCACACCAGTACCGTAATCCACGGCATTCCGCAAGGTCTGTCGTGGACCGGGGAGTCCTTCTCAGGACTCGCGAGGCAGACTACCTCTATAAACAACTGTCCGGCCGGACGGGGCCGTGAGGGAAGAGCCTTTGCTCTCCCGACCGTCCTATGGGAAGGAAAACCCAGACAGAAAACCGGGGGACCGGTCGCCCTGCTTAGGAGTCCGTCCAGTCGGGTCACCTCGGGTCTAGGCCCGGTACATCCCCGGCTGCACGGACTCCAACGGCCGGTAGGGGTTGGCGGCCCTGACTGCAATCGCCCGGTCGGCCGGGACCGAGAGGGAGGAGTTTCTACTCCTCCCACCGGCCTAGAGGAAAGAAAACCTCGATAAAAAACCGTGGGGTGGGTCTTGAATCGCTCGACCATTGCACGCCGGTGCTCCGGCAGGTCGGGTGATTCGGACTCGTCACGGGGGGAGCGGGCCTCTCTCATCCATTGCACGCCGGTGCTCCGGCGGGGCGGGAGAGGTTTCGCTGGG
>NW_020213868.1:0-1223 GCF_003070985.1 Temnothorax curvispinosus | reverse complement strand
TACATATAAAAGTATCAAGGTATAGTCATCGAAAAGTGCGGAAAAAAGGATTTTACTATTTATGCTATAATTGCTAATCTATTTGTTTAATATGAGAACTATTCTTTGCAGCAAGAGCTATTAATTTTGCAATAGCAAAACTTTTTGTTGCAATCTTTATTATGCCTGAGTCTTACAACGACTATCTGTTACGTGATATTACGTCATTGAACACAAATAAATATTTTAATAGAATTCAGGTTGAAAGGAGAAACAAGTTACTAATTTTATATTTACATGCCTAGAAAAACACTTTTGATAGTACAATAATGTATATTTATTTTTGTCAAATATTTAAGCAGTTAAACAATACATATATTTTTAATATTTAGTCAAATCTCTTTCGGCGGTTAAATAAATAAATATTACGTAATTAGATGTTACTTATCAATATTACTATACACTGTTGAGTTATAGGTACTGCTATAAAATACGGACGATGTGTTAGCGTCACCCTCATCTGACTGATTTAAGATACAGAGGGCTGCGTTCAAAAACGTCACCCGAGTGCACACAAGTATACTCCCTTCTCTTTCTATCTCAGCGAGTTAGAAGGAGAAGGGAGTATACCCGTCCCGTATGTACTACCCGGGTGACGTTACCGAACGCAGCCCAGATGGCACTATTCGTATGCAAAAAAAAAAATTTGATGTGCTCTCTGCATGATAATTAACAAATTTCAAATAATTACGTTTACATAATAAATCGGTTCATTATTTCGTACCTTTCAAAACTTCACATTAAAACATGAGTGTTAATAATATATATAGTTTATTTTCTTGTCCCTTATTTATAACAATAAATAATAAATATATCAGTTCTTTTATCATCAATAATAGTATTTTTTTTACAATGATTTATATTAATGCACATAATTCTTATCTCTTAAGTACTTGCACGATAAGAAATTTATATAAAGATATGTTTTGTGCGATAGATTATTTCTCTAAATCTCTAACACATATACACAATAGATTTAAATATTGTTTTCAGAATATAGATATAGGCATTTAGTGATGGAACCCAATAAAAAGCTAGTCTATTCTTAAAAAAAATAAAAAAGAAAACGATTTATATAAATTGACTCGATGCAAATACTTATGAATTAATTTCACGTTAATAACATCGAAATAAGCATTATAAGCTCATTTAAACATTTTTGATAATTTCTCTTTTTGTACACT
>NW_020213867.1:0-20143 GCF_003070985.1 Temnothorax curvispinosus | reverse complement strand
CGCGCCGTGACGTCACGACCGTGACCGTGCCAGTCAAAACAATAAAGGACGTACGTACGCGCGTCGTTGAGTAAGCTTCGTAAACAAACCCACCCGTCATCCGCCCGCGCGCGCGAGAAAGCCCGGAAGATCTCTCGACTTGTTTACGTAATAATCTAATCTCGATTCTGCCCCGTCCCGATCGCTCCCGATAATCCCGATGAGGATCAGTCGTTCTCGGCGTCGCGATACACTCGGCGCCAGTGTCGCCGCTTACTTCGCGTCACTCGCGCGTGTTTTTTTCTTTTCTCCGTAAATCCGTCGGGTAAGAGTATTCTCGTTCTCACTAATTAGTTCTCATTAATTGGCACGCCGCGCGATCGTATTTAGCGATGCTTAATTCTTTTCGCGTTTTTCTCGTGGGTGAAACGAACAATGGCACGGGACGCGCAGCGTCAGGAAGCAGCGAGACAGCAGTGGCGGGTGAGTAAATTCGATCACCACATTTACGGCGATCTAATTGCTATTCATTTAACTTTGCTCGGTGACGGTGCAAAGTATTGTCTCGTTAAAATAATCGCGCACTGGCGAATTAATTTATTTTGTTATCGCTCTGCCACGTGCGGCTGCTTTTATTTGCCTTCGCGGCTAGCTGAACGATGAAATGATCAAAAGTTGCGGTGTATCGAGGCACAAAAATTGTTACTTTATCGAGTGCGTTATAGATCGAGTGCGTGAAACAGCGAAAACACACGCATTAAACGTGATAAAGTTTATTTAACCGTTGGTACGCAATGAGATTTTTGTGCGCAAGTTTAGGTGCAAATTGTAAAGTTCAAATCCGAGAAAGTAATACCTTTTCAATCTCGTTTGCGTGATTCAATACGTACCTATATAGGCACTAAATTTCGAAACACAATAAATCCGTTTTCGACGCGCAGTTTCGAAAACGGAAAAATAAAGCCTGTGGCGCGTGTCGCGCCTCGTTTTTTTCCGGTTCATACGATACAATATACATGAAATGAGATATTTCACGAATAACAAATCGATCTCTCGATAAAATCATTTTACGATCGTTCCCCGGAGCGGCAATCCATGATTGTAAATCCCACCTGTTATAAGACACAAGGGAGACCTTTTTTCTTGCCCTCCCCCTCTTTCTCTCTCTCTCTCTCTCTCTCTCTCGCATCTGAAAACCACTTCGTTCAGTTCTCTTTGTAACATCTCAAAGATAAAGGAGACGCGTGAACTGGAGCAAACCTCTTGATCTGATTTTTGCGGTTAGTAACCATCCGCGAGAACTCTTGAAAGATTGTTGAACTACACAAAAGATTGTTAGTCGCGAGCTCTTTTTGAGGAACTTGAGTCCTCGCTCGAAATCACCCGGCGATCTAACCTTTATCTCAATTTTCTAACTAGCACGATCGTTGTAAGGAAGAATAGTAAGTTTCATGACAAACCGCATTGAGTCGCAATCCCGAGGAGCTCTATTTGACTCTCGTTGTCTGTCTGTATACGTGGCGCACGTATGTTTCTCTCAGATCCTTCGTAAAACAGAATAAAGAGCCAGGAATCAATTTCTAATTAGTTATAAAATTGTGGCTTTCTTTCTCAATAACTTCCAATATGGAAATATTAAAATACAATTTCTATACGGACATTAAAGCTGATAAATTCACTCGCGGAGTAAATTATCATAAGTTACTACAAAATCCCGTTTACGCGAAGGAATTATCTTAAATTACTACCAGAGGTAACGCTCGCGTAAACGTAGTATAAGTGGCCGGTTTGATCAGTCTTAAAATAGAAAACATGTCTCACGGAATTGAATAAGAATTGACTATTTCATCAGACTTGGGTGATAGAGACGGTACAGTGTTTTCCTTGATCACCCGCGGCGAACGAGAGCTGCTTTCGAAATGTTGTTCAATCGGGAAAAACTTTCAATTGCACCATTTCGCGGCTTTCGAAGAGCTTTCACCGCAATCGCGCTGGAAGTTATTCATTGCGCGTTTACGTAATTTGGTCAAATTGTTCAGTGAATATCTTTAGCGCATATTTCAAATAGTCGGAAGGAACACATCCTTGCGAGTCTAGAACCGCAATTCGCTACCGGAAAATTGAAGTAGCGTTTACATGTAACGTAATTCAACTAATTCTAGCCGATTCAATTAAATATGAAAGTGAAGAGAAGGAAAGAGAGATTTCACGAAATTGTCGCAATTTCGTAAAAGCGCTGATCCAGCAAATTAGCAATTATTTATGCAAAAATAACAAAAAGAAATTCTGAAGTACTTTATAATAAGAATATAGTGATAATAAAACTTAGAGTAAACAAAAAAAATCTAAAGGATTAATAGTACAAATTTAATAAATCATGTAGATTTTGTGTACAAGTTCTAAAAAATTGCTACTTTTGTAATTCGAATTAATCTCCACAAATAAGCTAACATTAAACGTTTAGTGCTCGTTCTAGTTTTATCAATGTAATTTAATAGTTAACTAATTGAGTAATATTATGAATATTTCGAAAATATAATTTACTCCTACATACTCCTACATTATTTCAAGTATATCGAAACCTATGTGAAGGATTGCCAATTGCCACAAAGCACTCGAAATTGTTGCAATAATTTATGTTCATGTTCATAATCTATTATAGGTATATTAATCCTTTCCTATTTCCACGTCGAGTCCATCTACATGCAAATTACGAGAAATAAATTGCTGCGACAGTTTCGAATTAGTTTTTGGAATCCTGAAATTAAACTCTCTTAATTTGTAATTTTTTTGAAGTGAAATACACTTCCGTTTATTAACAGAGATAACGTATGGAATCACAATTCTAAAGTTAACACGAGACGATTTATTTATTCGAATAAAATCGATTTGTATCCCGCTCAGAGACGAGTCGGCAAACATTGCCGTGTATAATCCCAGTTTATCGCTAGTAATTTTTCGTGTGTGTTGCATTTATTTTTATATATCATGAGTGTATATTCTCACAACGTAAATAATTTGAATTCCGTCGCTATTGGGCAATATATCTTGATAACGTAAATAAATTTTTCATGTCGCATCGTCATCCTGACAATTTTATCCGTAATAAATGACACGAAAGGTAATTATTTTCATTATATTATTTATACGACAGAAAGGATCGATGGGAGAACAATCGCGGCATTATCTTTTATCCGCGTTTTATCTTCGCTGACAATGCAATAACGATTCCGTCAAATGCTTTTAGATGTGTCATTGTCAATTTTATCGCTAATTTATACTCACAATCAGATACATTCGATAGTATTTTATTATTAACACGAAACTTGTTACTGTATTAAATATATAAAAAAAATACAAAGATCTTCGAAAAAGATAAACGAACTCTTAACGTCCTTCTTCGTCTCTTTATTGAGATTTATCGAAGAATCTTATGTTATCTTCTCTGACCTTGTTGAGTTCGTCGGCCAAAATAACCAATTGTGTATATGGCACTCCCGTAATGTGATCTCCGCGATGTCATTTCTGGGATTTCGCGATAACCGATTCGATACAACAATATCGCTGTAACGATGTATTCATTCTCTCGGCAACTGATAAAGTTGATCGAATTGTGCGGAATTAATTGTGTGCTCCCGATTCTGTCAATCAATGTGACACAAGAGATCTGATATACGCAATAATAATGTTTGTCAGCGAATAAGCGTGTTCGATTGTAATATGTCTATTTCTATATTGATATGTTTGAATTAATATTTTTGAAACTAACAAAAAGTTACACCAGATTCCAAAAAGTCATGGATAAATGCATATAAATACATCACGTACACGAAGGACATCACTGATGCACATTTTTGCAAACGTATATTTCATGTAGTTCAATTATCTTGAATTTTAAACAACAGATTTATATTCCAGAAAAATAACAATGTCGAATAAAATATTGTTTTTTACTCTGACAGATTTCAAAGTTATAAATTCAGAAATTGTTGTGAGTTCAATAGCGGACTATAAATAAACAACAAAGTTTTGTTATCTAATTATAATTGCAGGTAAACTTCGCTCCTACAGCACCTTTTTTAAAGCTTGATCTGTCGAACCGATCTGTTTAACGTTGAAAATAAACATAATACAATTTATGTTCAACGATCGTACTTGAATTATCTCGAAATTGAACCACAGAGATATTTACGTGTTCCACAAAGCTATCATATACTCACTTTCCGAAATTATCCGAGAGAAGTTAATATATACACATATTTCCATAAATCCTGTGTGTATCGATTTCCATAATTCATCTCGCAGTCTCTTTGACTTGCGATAAAACGAGCTTTTGCCAGAAACCATGATAATTATAATGAAATAGTGCCGACGAAGCGCCACGGCACGCGCGTAGTACCTGCGTACGTTAATGCAAACGCATTGTAGTGCGCGCTGCTAAATTCCGATTATCTCGATCGTACACCGCATTACGAAATAACCAACATCGAACGCGTAAGGTAAATTTGCCGGTTACGCAACATCCGTACGCGAACATACATGCCAATAAAGGAAGCATCTCTTGACGTGAAACAGGATAATCCTGTTGCAACGGCTCTTGTTAAAAGTGTCGGCGTATATTATGTTTCATGATTATACTCATCGTGCTTCTCTCCCAGGAATGAATTTTGGCGAAAATTTAAACTCTCTTTTTCTCGTAAAAATGCAAATACGCGAATTAAAATAAATTCCTGTGAAAAATAGCAACTTCTATTGAATGTAGCTGTGCCTTCTCCAAATTCGTTTTGTTGCTCGTCGTGTGTAAATTAAAAATAATTTTAATCATAATTTTCACCCTTTTTAATTAATGCTGCGCTTATAATGCTTGTGCAACGCACACAAACATCGAATCACTTTTCATTTACCAAAAAGAAACCAAATGTATTTTCGTACTAATGGAATTTATAAATATACATATATGTGTCAGAATGTAAACAACAGAGCAGTTTAAACGGATATACGTTTATCGTTTATTAAAATTGTAATAGAGTTTATTAAATTCCGTTTTGATCCAAAACATTATACAGAACAGTTCATATGGGGGCACTATACTGGTATCGATGAAATTTTTATAGCCATACAAAGTGTTTTCGCGTTTTCTTTTAATAATCGCGTTTCCCGCTCGTGTGGTATAATTTCTAAACAACATTTAATATGCAATCTGTAAACAGCATTTGATATAGATAACGAATTTGTAACGACACATATGAAATTTATTATAATTATACAAAAAATAAAAGAAACTAGTTTTTCTTCTTAATATTATTTTTGAACATGTATCGTATATCACGCTTTTGCATTTTTCATCATTTTTACCTTAAAGTCTTCGTCTACATGTATATTGGAAGAAAGCACATGAACGCTTATATTAAACCTTCTAGCTGCTCATTAATCACAGAGACGCGATATCGTTCCCCGTTTCCCATTAAGCAATACTTACAATACCGCTATATATATCATTGTTTTTCCCTACCAAACTATTGCGTAAATAGTTGCGATACGCTATCAGCCAAATGACCATTGTACAAAAAGGCTACTGCTGATAGGGTACAAAAATAGATCTGAACACTGTATAGAATACAGAATGTCCGAAATAGGTTACCCCTATATACGATAAAAACAGTGAATGTAGCTTCGCCGACTGTGCCATTTACGACAATAGCTTTTTTTTTTTAAGATTTACGGTATGTAGACAGGATGCCCTAGAAAACGCGCGTGTCTTCTACAGAAGTTTCTGTGTAAGATCGTACCAAGATCCTCTTCAACATATTTGTAAGATCCATTAGTAAAGATTACTTTGGTATATGTAGCGCGATCTTATTAGATATCTTAAAAAGTAACGATAAGAAACATATGCAAATGTCTCTCTCGAATTTTTATGAGTTTGAGATATATTGCAGTATAGGTCAAAAATAGAAGATACAAATTTTTGTATTTATTATGTGTTCTTACGCACGTTAAGAATGGAACATTCCTTTGATAAAAATCGACTTTCTAAGAGAATAGCAGCAAAAAGAGATATGAAAAAATGTTTTAAACTTAAACATAGGTTTTATAGCGTCAGATCCACTAAAAGTTTTTTTTAAAGGTGTTATCTGTGTGCAGAAGGATGTAAACTGCGTATTAGATTTGCAAAAAGGTGCTCGGTACGCAAAATTTTATATTCTATTCTATTTTATATTCTGCGTCTGGAATGTCGATCTCATGGTCACCATGTGCACGCAAATCAGAAGAAAGCTCTCATAGTTGGAAGCTCGTCGAGGTCGCATCAAGCTTCTCTGCCACTATTCATAATGATATACGAGCAATTTAAAAAATAGCTGTTAAAAAAAAAAGAAATAAGTACGGACAGAGTAAATCATTTGTCAGCGTCGGTGACAAATGATTTCCGTCAAACTTCTGAATTTATATGGAGAAAAGAGTGCGCGAATTTACGATTATAGTGGCGGAAACGGCGATTTAAACGCGAAAAATATCGTAATATTTTATTTTACAGTAAAACGGAGCTTCTAGCTTCGATCGATTTATTTTTTTTTTTCGCCTGTTTTGTAGAGTCCATTGAGCACATCCGATTTTCCATTTTTAGAAAAGCGACAACAGATAAAAAGTATCAGGCACCAACAAAGGTGTATATGAGAGCTTGCGATGTATATACGTGGTCTATAACTGACGGATTGTTATCTAGTGGTTTTCCGCAGAATTTTTCCGCAAAAATTCGTAGTTTTGAGTTAACACGAAATGTATTGTATTATAAATGTATTTGTTTGACTAGAAATTTTATTTTTTCTTTAATTGAAAGAGTATTGTGTTAATGCCAAAAATAGAATGTAAACATATGTTCTAAATATAATGCGCTTAAAAATACATTTATCGGAATATTAAGATAAATAAAATTTAGAAATGTTTTACATATATTCGCAATGCTAATAACCACAAGTTTCAGAGTCTTGAGACATTCGTGCATATTGTTCTGAGACACTTATGTTAGAAGTTCCGAATCAAAAGTATAACTGTCGTTAGGATTATATTAGGGTGAGGTTTAAGATAACGATGGGTTTGGGGATTGTCGAAGGAAAGCAAATGCAAATGAACGCTGCGTGTATAATTTAATGGGGCATACAACGAGTACCAGGGAATCGTACGGGAAAATCTCTTCCCGCGAGAAACTTTTCAACGATGGAAGAAATACGAAGGAGAATGCGGTGCTTTTTTTCTTAAAGTTTGTTTAGCAGTTTAGTTCTTTATCACGTTTATTTATCACGGGATTTAAAGGGCACTCTATCTTAAATTACAGCTATTTTTGCACAACTCAAAAAATGCTTATGTAAATAAACATTTTATATGATGATATAATGCTCTTTTCAATTTAAATTTTCCTAAATTGTCATTATTTAACAGATTCTTAGATTGTCATAAATCAGTTTTTAAATTCAACTTTTAAATAATTTTTGCTTGTATACCTTCTTGGAATCTTGGAATTGATTTTCGTACTTAAAGTGTGTATCAAATTATGCTAATTAACGGAAAGAATTAATAATGTTTCGAATATATCATAAAATTATAAACATATATTGCAATACTTGATTGTGCGGATGTAATTTGTATAACATGCAATACGGTCGCTTATGCCGGAAATTGAACAACTTCGAAACGGTCCATTTTTGGTAAAAAAAAAATGCCTATTTTCATCTACATTTCAGGGAGAATTCAATAAAAGCACATTTCCCAAGGCAATATAAAACACTGTAACAAGTATACCGTATACAGTTCGATTATACCTACCATTCAATTACTCGTTCTATGCGGAAAGGTTATTCTACCATTTTTCACTACTTCCGTGAAATTTGCTATTGTGATATAATATAATTATTTTCCATTGATTGATGTACACAATCATTTCATGACTTTTGAATTAATTATAAAATTACGCCCTATATCTCTCACTATCTGAATATTGAAATCATTTACGAGAACGCGCGTGAACGCTCGATTGCAACTATGCAAAAATTTCGCGTTTTGTTATTTCGCACGATGTGTATTCATAATTCGGCGAGGCGAACGCAACGATTCGCCGGAAAAAATCATTGTGCGTCAGAGACACGATCTAAAAATAATGCAAATGCATTTTCCACACCTATACGTGTCTCCCAACTCTCTGAACTTTTACGACGGAGAGAATGGCTGCTTCCTTGCTCGTATAGGGGAAAATGGGGTGCAATCAGCCGTCTTATCATTTATATTGTGAGA
This sequence comes from Temnothorax curvispinosus, assembly GCF_003070985.1. NCBI lineage: Eukaryota > Metazoa > Arthropoda > Insecta > Hymenoptera > Formicidae > Temnothorax > Temnothorax curvispinosus. The sequence goes on along the minus strand of NW_020213867.1, from coordinate 11,878 downwards.
ACAATTTCACACACTATTGCTTCGAGAATGGTACTTAAGAATTGTTATCTTTCGAGTACGAAAAGACGCTCTCCGTTATAAAACAAAAACGTGGATAACAAAAAAATCACGGATAATAACCATGACAGAAAACACAATATGTCGGCGACGGATAAAGTCCGGCTGAAACCGGATTGTTCCGTTTCTCTCGACAATGTTTCTGCAAAAAAATATTTCCGTAAAAAGAGTTAATCTCCAAATGCATTGCTTTTATCTCGGCAATGAGATAGACGTGGAGTTTTGCAGCCAGAAGCACGTCAGATTATACTCCGCTTTTTTCGCGAGAAAATAAACTTCCGGAAAGATATAGATGAATCTCCCTCACGCGTGTACGAATTTGGGCAAAGAAATGAATTGTAGTTCCCAGGTGGCTATATGCAAATGAAGCAAATGAAAAAAAGTCGCGTGGTCAACAGGAACACCTGATGACTCGGAACTGTGAATTTCTAGTTCTGTTATAGATTTTATAGTGGCATTTGTGCCATCTAGATTTTATGACGAGGCGATACCAACCGTAAATGATTAACAAAGTTAAATCACATAATATCGATACATTATATACATTATATATACATATTTTGTTCTGTTATAAGATTGAAAAATTGCATTACTACACATATATTAAGTTGATATATAAATTACTATATTGTGTAATTTAAATTAGATAATAATGTCACAATTTTGTCCAGTTATAAAATAAAACTTGATATATTGCGAATTGAATTAAATTTTCAATGAAGCAATGGTGTTTATTAAATTACGCCAGATAAATCGGATTACTGAATCAGGCTAAATTTGCGTTATTACATGAAATAGCGGTTTACAGAGATTCTCACTTATACCAATAACTATATGTATAATACTCGTATTCTAGTTTTGAGGTTTCGCTCTGCATTTGCGAGGAATGTGTGGATTTACGTTAAAATTTCTAAATCTGATCTTAACACGCTGCAGAAAGATACATGCGTGTTCGTAAATAAAAAAAAGAAACGATTATGTGGAAAATCATAAAGAAAAAACCAAGTGTGTTTGTAAATTAAAATAAAGATATCAGGCGATATCTTTAGGAAAAAAAATTTTTTTAAAAGGTTGTATTTTAATAGAGTTTTAAATCTGGATTTATATTTTTAATTCTGTAATAATAAATTTTAATAAAAAGAATTAAGATTAATATAATAGTATCTTATTATAGAGATAACTCGATGCAACGGTGCAATAAATGACATTAAGAAAACGGAAAGTCCTTTTAAATTATTACAATAGCGTGCTCAAGATAGTTTAATTCCAGCCCCACTTTTCCCATTTCCAGATGTGAAAAATCGTGCTTCTTTAAATATGCTTAAGTAGAATTAAATGGAAGATTAAGACGATTTAAAAGTACGTCGCTGCGCAAATATATTGCGAAAAATCGGTGATTTAACTGGAAGGAGCAGAATTTTTAGAAGATTATTTAGCGTTAAGATAACAGAGGATTAAAAAAAACTGACTTTTTTATTTGTGTAAATTAAAACATATTTCAAACGAGTTTTGAAGATAAAGATATTGAGGTAAAAAATGATAGCGCTATAAGATTAAAACTATGTCTTCAATATGCTAAAAAAAAGATATAATCCAATGTTGTAAACTTTAATACTTTGAATATTTAGCAGCTTTAGTTTGGAAAAAATATATATATTATCTTACGGGAGACATCGCACAGAGGAAATCCGTAAATTTTGACTATAAAAGAGCCCTTGTTTTACCAACGCACAATTTCAGAAACTTGTAAAAAGCACCGTGCTTTTCACCGTGACGCTTGAAATTTTCCTAGTTATAAACATGCATCGTTAAGCTGTGACGAAAAATTTCCTCCACTCGCGCATCAACGTTTAATGATGCAGGAGAAAAGAATTGTTTCCCCACCTTCAATATCAATGCACTGGAAAAAACCTACGCAACAATTATTCCAGACGTCTAAACAACGGACGATTTCATTCTGGCCTTGTATTTTAAAAATAGCACAGAATAGAGAAAGCTTAAAAAGCAATTTATTGAGAGATAAATTAAATTCAAAGTAGAATTATGGCATATTATGCATCTATTACTAGATGCAGTAAAATAGTATTTAAGATAACTTTGCACATAAAAGAAAGACAGTGTTACAAAGCGATTCTTTCAGAATTTAATCGTTTTTGTTCATCTTAATAGATATAATAAAATAGCCAACGTTTTTCTCTTTCGTATAACATTTTTAGAAGTACGAGGCATATGAATATTTGTATATTATATATATATGTATTAAATAAATCAATTACAGTGTATGTGTTAAAAGAAGTTAAGAATAATTAATACATTATGTTAGGTCTTTTATATTAATTATTCTAGAATAACTTCCAAGTGTGTCAAATAAGAAAGCCAAAGTAATCGCGTAATTCCGAATTGAGAATATCAGCATTTCATTCGGATTTATGCAGTCCTGATTGCAGCAAACTGCCGTGGTCGGTGCTCGTAAATCTCGAGATGAATATGCTACCGGTTGTAAACCGGACTACACTTGTATACTATCTCGCGTTTATACAACACACCCCCGACACGCTTCTCCAGTCGTTCTCTATGAATGGCCCTCGCAATGTTAACGGTCTGATCCCCGTGTATGTCATACCGAAGTACGGTTTGCCCCGCGGTTTCTCGTAACCAACCAGTTAAAAGCCTTTCCTACGATCTGCCCGCGCGATATTCTAACGAGATAACGATCGAATTGTATTTCTGCCGGCTGAAAAAGACCTTTGTTCGCTCGTCGCGCACAGAAATGTTATTTTCTAGAGGTGAATTTTCGTATGAATTGTAGATCGAGATAGCGAACGTAGGACGTTTACACATCTTATTGTGTATCATATATATTTGAAATGGTATACGTATCAAAATCCGATTGAACTCGGTTAAATCGAGGTGCGATTTCAATCTATTTTATAATAATAGGCGACCCTCTCTCTCTCGAGCAACACGGTACTTGAATTGTACGGAATTTCGAATAGCACGGTAAAAAATTGTGACAACCTTTTTAAAAGTTTTTTTTAAATGATCACTTGAAACCAAGTGCCCAATTTTATATGGATCCGGAGTCCTCGAATTGCACGGTTCTTAATTGAATTCAATTAAACACGAAACGTGATCTCCAAATTGAGTATGAATCCTATAATGGTAAGTCTCGAATAACACGGAACCAATTAATCGTACTTGAGGGTTACCTGTATAATTGCCATTTTATTGTTTAGATACATATTCATTCAGAATTTACTATTTTTTTGTAATAAAAAATAAGAAACAAGTGAGAAAAATCCTAATGTAATCATGGCACTAATATTTTTATGCTTCATTACCAACAAATAAACTTTATAACACGAGATAATTCAGTAATGCTCGCGTGCATTTGTTTCCTCTCATCTCTTGTGCCCTTATACTGCTCTTATCGCGAAGCGTAAAGGGCGATATTGTTCGTAGAGAAGTCTGACGCGCGACGTGTACCCATCAGGCAGTGTCGGCAGAGATAAGTAGAACTATGTCTTCTGTTGATTAAACGAAGAATAAGACCGCCTGGCGTACAATGGTGGAGAAGCGCTGATAAAATGCGCTTTCTCGCTTGATTAAATACCGAAATAGCGGTGCCGCGCAGCCGAAAACACAAACGCGCATTCGCGTCTGGCCGCGTAAGTTAGTCATTGTCGCATCAGGCAAAATTGCGGCCGTTAATCTGATCATTCCAGACTTTTACTTAGCATCGTTGTACCTCAAGAATCTAGAGATAATAGTAATTGGTAATAGTATTTAGAATGAAAAGGATAATTTTTCTTACCTTAAGAGAAACCAGAAAAAGCTAATTACACATATAATCGAACACAATAAACATATTTATTAAACTACTACAAAATAATTATTTTAAAAAATCATAAAAATTATATTTTTAATTATTTTTTTTTATATTACAAAATTTAGATTTTAAATATTTAAAACCAAAACAGAAAACTACAAACAGAGAGGAAATCTTTCCTTGATATAACAATCTCTTAAATGACAATTAAAAGTAATATTTCTTGGGTAATAACAATATTATAATATTAATAATTAATACTAATTAATATATTAATATTAACTAGTTGTTATAAAATACTATTATTCTAACTAAAAAATTATTTTACATAAATATAAAAAATTATTATTAATATTAATAATTTTATATTTGATCTTATTTAAATAATGGTGGTATGAAAGAATTAAAAGGTAAAAAGAGGTATAAAAAAAGAATAAAAGGTTCAAACAAATTTTACAAATGTAAAATCGCTCTTCGTTTTTTTCTCTGCACGTTTCCATTTGTGTTTAATCCGATTTGCGTATATAAAACGCGCACGAGATAAAGAAATATTATCTATCATAATTCGTGCATTTCTTCGCCGGAGATTTCACTCGTCTTTACGGCAATGCAGACAGATTGCTGCTATATATAATGTTACGACTTTTCAAATGCGAATTCTACATTGTGAGTGCTCGTCATCTGGAAAATGTGGTCATCAAATACAGACGCGGGAGCAATCCCTCGGAGTAAATTCCATTCCTAAGTTAGATGAGACTATAAATATGAGAGCAAAAAGCATATAAACAGATAACAAGAAGAGATTATTTTTTACTCGCTTCGAATAAATCATCACTTTAACAAACAGTTTCTATTTGAAATTTAAGAATTGTTGAAAGTTAGTAAGAAATTTTTATTTTGCTTGTAAAATTCTGCTGAACCGAAGTCTCCTTGAATCTGAGATCAGTATATCTATAGTCATCTATTTGCGTCCGTGATTTCAAAACTGTGTATCTGAAAATTGTAAGCAAACCAAGTTTGCAGGCGAATTCTCCCTAAGTTAACTACATGTTTCGTTTATAGCTCAGAGGGAAATAACGTGCAAAATGCTGTGCGAAAGATAACGAGGATCCTGATTGATCATGAATTTTTAATTTCCACTGCCAATGTTTGCGGATACTCGCCTGTTTGCAAACATCGCGGATATTGGAATCATATATACATTATAACCATGCAAACCAGCTATTATAATAGTTTCTCACTCGTTTCAGCATTTTTCTGATGATTAACGAATAACGGTCGTAGCGCCGCTGTTGGCGCAATGCTGTCGATCGGGAAATCATTCGAATTCTTCTGAAATTGAATTATTCGAACGCGCGGCATTCTTATGCAAGAGAGAGATAACTAAATTAATGATCAATACCGTCGATGGTTGATTTCAATGACATATTTCAATCTCACTAGGTATTTTAATGAAAATAATATACCTATATATTTATGCAGATATTGTATCCGTTGAGAATTTTCCTTGATAGAAAAAAATGCGTTAAAAAGTTCGAATTGTTCATCGACTCCGAAATGACAAACCGATCACGCTGAAACCCAGAGATAGCTCAGAGATTCCCGATATATGTATCTCTGAATCTCAATTCGGAATACTATCCGCAGCTATAGATAAAGCCAATTCAGAGAGATTCCTTAATGGTGATATGCGGATAACTCAATCTGTATGCCATTCGGTATATTGGTCTCAGAACCTGCAGGTAACAGATTCGCCCTAATAGAAGTGAAAATCATACTGTTCTATCAGCTGTGACGTTACAACCTCGAACCTGACATTAAAACTAGAGTTCTTACGATGTTGAATGAAAAAAAAACATTCTTTATGATGGCGGAGAGTGACCTATAATTGAAGTTACGAGCGAGAAAGTCGAAGACTCCTATATGTAATGCTTATTATCGAACGGACGTGAAGTTGAAGAACAGTGATGGAGCAGACTTATGATTCATTCAGTATTCATTCCATGCATAGAATTATATACTTAAAATTGGACTTTCAAATTATGTCGAGAGAGTGCCTAACCTTTCTTCCTAGTTAAACATTGTAGAAAAAACTTAAAAGTAAAAGTTTCAAGAAAATTATTTTACAATGTAACATAGCACAGACAAAGTACATACAAAGTACACATGATACAAATCCGTATTGGTCTAGGTAAAGAAAATTTAAGATATAATACGAAACTTTTTTGTATGCAATACTGTGGATGATACTCATAAATTGATGTTGACTGTTTCAGTGCAGTTACATCTTTAAAATTAATTGAATCAGAAAACATTATATACAACTTATTAGTTAACATATTATTTAACTTGTATGATTTTATGAATGGTTATGTGTAAAGTATTATGAAAAAAGTGGCAATCTTTTTTAGTTTAATTTGATTTGTACGATAAATATAAAAATAAGTCCCAAAAAGAATCTATTAAAATGTTTCAAAGAAAAATCGCGATTTTCAAGTTATACAATTTAAAATAAGATTTTAAATTACATTATCGACAAAATGACACGATATTGCTTTGATAATTTATGAAAGAAATAACCAAAGTGAAAGAAACGAATATGATATTGCTTTTTGAAAGTAATATCAAAATCGTGATATGGCGATCCTTTTGATGTGGAAAACTGCAAAGTCACATGCGGTAGAATGGCGCGATCGTAACTTCACTTAAGTTCCAAAGTGCAAAACGATAAATTATACGGACGCGTCGTCGAAAACTTAAATTACTACCTCCAATCTGCCGGTGAAAATCTCAGGGATTCCTAACTGCGAGGACGAATGGTATAGAAGTGGCAGTTCCACGTCGGCTCGGAACTTAGTTACACCGAGATCGCCATTATTTCGAATAACATTCGAGGAAAGGATCCATTTGGATTCAGCATCACAAGGAAAATAATGTCCGTTGCAAACCCACGTACCGAAACAAGAGAATCATGTAAATGCGGAAGCCGTAACAAATCAGATTTGCGAAGCAGAAAAAAGTACATTTTCCAGATGGAAGAAGAATTTAATCGAAATCCTAAAAAAGTTACTTTTTTTCTAAAAAAAAAAAAACTTTTATGGTGCAGTAAAAAATAATATAAAATTAATATATATTGTTTTTAAAATAATAAAGTAATGTCTTTTATATTGACAAAGAGCTACATATATCAACAGTACTTTGAAATAACGTAGATATCATTTATGAAATCACTTATGCTACAGTGAAAAGAGAAATTATCCTACTTTTTAAATTATTCTTTTTTAAATTGTTATTTTTTTCTTTATTGATATTTTAATTCAAAGTATCTGGTTATATCTGGCTCGATTACCAAGGGTGGTTCTTAAGTTTTAACAAACGTCTCGAAAGACCCCATCACCAATGTCAATACATTCTCGAAGAAAATCCCCGACGAGAATCCTTAATTTTCCCGATGAATGCTGATGAACGTGAAGAAAAGCTCCGTGATATGTATCCCTTAACGTTTCGTCTGCAAGAAATTCATCTTGTCGCTTTCGCCAACAGTATAAGATAGATAAACAGACTAAAGGAGAAACGTAAAGCGTAAGAAAAGACCTTGGAAATGAAAGACGAAGTAAACATTACCATCTTTACCCCTCTTTATCGCTCGAACGATTCTTCGCCATCGTAAAATTGTATCTGGTGTGGTAATCTCGATTTCGCGCGACGAGTTTTGAAGAAAATATCCCCGGAATAATCAAATCTATAAATGGAATCTCTTATAAGGATGATCCTTATTTTACGGCTTTGGCGGATATATATCTTTTCAATACTCTCGGATATATAGACTGGCTGTTCCACTGTTATCGTGACTATCAAAAATGTTGAAAAGAATAAAAAGATGCCGTTTGTTTCTACATATTTGATAGTAGTAATTCTCAACTTATAATCAGATGAAACTTGAGATATCTTTCAAGATAAATATTTCAAACGTTTAAATGTTAAATAGGCACGAATAAATTTGTTTTGTTATTTAATTTAGAATTACAAATTAAATTTTTTCTGCTTAATAACTTATTAAAATTTCTCATATCTGGGAAAATTTGAACTTTAAAAGTTAATGAAGGCACTGCATTTTTAATATAAAATTGGTCGCATTTAAATACATAATTCCACGAAAAATTTTGATAAATTTTTTGCAACACTTTACAAGTCATTATCATATCATTTCGAAAAGGAAATCATCCATTTATTAAAAACATGTACCTGCTTTCCGCGTCCTTGTTGTTATAACAGAAGTTTACATTATCCGCAAATCGCGTCCTTTCCGCTTACAAATTGTATTGGCAAACTGGCCTCAATGGTCGCGTTAAAGAGAGCACGCAATTTTAATTCGTCGTAAAAATACCATTATCTAAATTACGTGTATGTAACGTGTAATGGCGACACAGGCGGACAAGGAAAGGAAAAGGAATGGCCCGGAGTAATTCCGGAACAGACTCCCATAATTTTTAGGATAGCCTCAATAAGATACATTAAACGTTGCTATAAATAAACCAATTTTTTTTTATGAGAACGTAGACACCAGCAATTAAGGTAAAAAACCCAATTTCCGTAATATTTAGGCGATATTGAAAAGCCATGTTCTCGGAAACGAGATACCCTAGCTGGCATCTCTTAAATAAAGATAGATCATTTTTATCTCCGTGTCGTTGATTGAGTTATACAAGCCAGATTCCTCGCGGCAGTTTGCACCTGCGAGAATCATTAATCGTTAATTCAATGGATATAGGGGAGGCACATTATAATACAAATCCTTCGAACGACATACGCGCTATATAATCGCCGATTGATTTCACATCATGCATATCAATTTCAATTCCGTATTCCTTGTCACGAATAGTGCCGCGAATCCACCGACTATATAGCTACGAGAATTTTCTGAAGACAAGTATAAGTATGCTAAATTGTATATTATCCGGTATGAGATCTTTGGAAAGTTTGGAATTTGTGATATTTATAAAAGAATAAAATAAAAAATTAGTTTTTAATGTGATTATAATATAATAGTCAAATCGTACCGAGTGTTCTAAAAATGGAAAAATCAGATTTATCAATTTTGAAAATATTGGAATTTTTCAATCGTGTGACGCAAAATTGTGTAATTATACAAGTCAAAATGTTAAGGATGTTCTATAGGTACCATCCCAACCAAAAATATGCAGGAAATATTAAAAACTGTGATATTAATTATCAAGGATTCAAAGACAAAAAAATGTATATAAATAATTACGGAACATCTAATAGAATGTAAAAGACATAGATTTAGTGATTGTAAATAACTGTTACTACTATTTACAAAAAAATTTTTTTTTCAAAAAAAAATTGTAAATTGTTTCAAATTTTGTTGCTATATTTTTGTTTGTTGATGATCTGCTTGTGTGTAAAATATTATTATATTGGTAACATTTTTTAATGTTTACACTTTTCTCTGTAAAACCCTTTTGTAAAAAAAAACGGATATTCAAGAATTGATAACTTTCTAAATTGTGAAATTAGCCTTTCTAAAATTGAAATTTAGCCTCGAACTTTGAAAGAAAATACACAATATGACAATAAATTTTCGTCAACTTCGTTACATTTTAACCAACTCTTTTTGAGAAATCGTGACTCAAACACATGCGAAAGAAATGCTTTATTCTGATCAAAACAGATCCTTGCGGGAGATTTATCGCATTCGTAAAATTGCTTCGTAGAATTTTTATGATGTAAACGCAGCGGTCAACAGCCTTTCAACGATGATTTGAAACTTTATAGAAGTTTCAAAGCATTGTCTATAAATTAAAGAGATTTAATTTATCTCCAATTAATTCTTTGGTTGTTATTTAGATCGGACATCTCGGTCGTTTTATTTAGTCCTTCGCTTAATTACTCGGATTGGCTAATTCAAATTAATCTTGTCAAGTTGTTAAAAAAGTAGGTTAAATTACGCGCAGATCCCTTCAATTGTTGAGCCATCAAATGCGCCATTCTGATCGCAGGCACGACGCTAATGTTATACGAAATAAACGGCGGTCGTTTCGCTGACTGACGTCACGCGGGTCCGTTCTATATAGAGCTGTATGTGGCTCCGGTAATCTTTCGTACTATAATTCCATTATTTCTCAAGAGTGCGGCGTGGAAATAGTTATCCAGCGTGTGGCTCTTATTTAGGGAAGACAGGACAGAGGGAAAATCTGCGAGAAAAAAATGAGGCTTGTCGTGAGATGCCATCACTTGGAGCAAACATACCGTTTCTCTGCTCCATCTGCTCCATGTTCACGATAATGAATTCTCTGCCTCACTTTACTAAACTAATAAGAAGAAATCCATTTTTCCTGTGAGTGTTTTCGATTCTCAAGATAAAAAGACTCAAGAGAAAAAAAATAGGTATAATATGGCCGGATGTAAAAGTACGTTATTAGATATGAAAAGATCTAATTGTAAATAACATGTAATTTTATATGATTATATATAATATAATATAATGTATAATCATATAAAATTACATGTCATTTAGATCTTTTCATATCTAATAATATATTTTTCCATCCGACCATATTACACCTATTTTTTTCTCGGGGAATTATATATAAATATATAGATTTTACGAAGTTTGTCTATATCTCGTTTGTTTTTAACGTAATCTTATTATAATCCGTGTAATATTAAAATATAACATAAATCCGATATAATATAATACATATTCATTATACATTTTTACATATTTTTTTCTGTTAAAATAAAAAATTGGCACGAACAATGCCACAAACAGTTTTCAAATTGCATGGAATAGAAAGTGGAATGCGTACTTTCATCTTTGTTAGGAGAATTGCGAGACATTCTCCGTGTTTGCTCCGTATGACCTATATCTCTCTTATACGATTTATTAAGAAATAGCTTCCTTCCGCGGCGCCGAGACACTTGATTTTCCACTCGGCAAACACTCGGCCTCGGCACCACGCGAACCTCATCTACTTAAAAAGAGATTATATCGCGGACAAACACTTTGTAAGTACCCTCGCGCCGCTAACGGAATAGAAATAAAAAAAAAGCCTTAATCTCTTCTTCGTCCATTAATTTCGCGCCAGCGCAGCGCAACCGCACGCACGGTAGGGAGTAAATCGAGTCATTAGACGACTATTTAATTTCTCTTCTCCATATTTAATATCCCTATGTTCCAATTTCGTCGCTTAATCCTCGTATCAAACTGGAGAAATCTAATTTTGCATTCGTCGAGTGATCTATCTCTTTCTCTCTTTCTTCCGACAAAAGTTTACAACTAAAATTGACATTAATCAAGATTAGACCGACTTTGTTTCTCTATTTCTCGCGTGGTCTATTCTACGCGTGACATGACTGCCGACTGCGCGGAGAAAAACTTATTTAAATTAAAAATCACGATTCAGTTCTCTAAATTAAGATTTCTTTTCCGAAAAGTAGAATTCCTTTGCGCCTATATATACGCTTATACCGGCGATGTTTTCGCCGCGTTGGAAGCGTTCTTGAAACTCTTCAATTGAAATGCCAGTCAAGGTATTGGATAAAGGTTCCCTCGGTGTTTTAAGTAAATACAAGAGCAAATAATACACTGTTCTTTTTCTTCCTGTTTTGTACCAATCCCGGCTCGCTTAATTCAAACTTAATTTGCTACGACCGAACTTGCCGCTTTCTTCAAGAAAGAAACGGCGCAATGCGAATTACGAACTTTCGAGAGAGTGTGTGTGTGTGTGTGTCCATTCGCGAAGCGTCAAAGGCTTCGCGCGGTCTCGCGGAGTTCGCGGCAGATTCTCGACGAACAGCATTCTCGGCGGACTGTGTTTGGCGGGTTAAAATTAGCCGAGGAGTTCCTATAGTTGACTCAGAGCTCCGCGACAGAGAGAGAGAGGCTACTCGTATTTTTAGAGGGTTGGCAGTAACGAAAGCGACAGCTGACCATTTTACCGAGCCGACGATAGGCCCTTTCCACTTGAC